>NC_061515.1:29170000-29272500 GCF_022379125.1 Scophthalmus maximus
CAACTGAGAGTGAACATAAGAATCTACTGTACACGCTCGTCCATAACCTCACAAAGTGTGTGAGTCTGTCTGTGCAGCATCTGTTGTCGTTGGGTGCGTCCCTGTTGTCACTCAGCTGCTCCGGCAGCCCGCCTTGTTTTTACTTTGGTCGCACGGCAACAGCCGGCAGTTCATCTGGCCACAAGAGTAACCACTTCACATGTTTGGACGGTCATAAATGGAATTTATAGCTGGGGCTGGATTTATACAACGGCCTCTGTGTATATGTTAGAGTATGAGAGAGAGAGAGAGGCAGTCGTGGCTCGACGGGTGGTGGTACTGGTCCATTGGTCGACCTAACCACTTTGGTCCCGACAGGAATATCTCATCCACCTCCTGCACTACTTTGAACTTGAAGATCTGCCAGAGTGGAGAACCTTTGGAAGACTTTTTTAAAGACCTTTTGTGGACTTGTAATTCTTGGTTTAGACTTTTTTGGATTTGTATATTTAGACTTGCTTCAACTTGTTCTTCAGTTGTTTGCGTCTTGAGTTTTGTGGGTTCCAGTTTTACTTTGAAGTCACCTTCCTCATGTGTCTTTCACTGTGTTAACTTCCTTGTGTAGGTAGTCTCTGTTCTCCCAGTGCTTCTTGTTGGTTCGTCCGTTTTCACTACTCGCGTTAAAGTTTGTATTCCTCCATTTCTTCGTTCCTGTAAACCTGATTCTGCGGATTGAATATTCTCTGTCCAGCACCAACCGGCATTGTCTACAATTTCGATCCAGAGAAAAACTCGCAGAACCAAACAGATCTCATATAAAACTTTATCTCCCAAAATCAGTGTATCCGAATAATCACTATCTGTAAAACAGCAGTCTACAGCAGTGATAACAGTCTCACCTGGTTTGTCACAGTCGACAGACGGTGCACCAGGTTTAGTTCTGGTTCCTGCTCGCTCCTGCCCCCTCCTGTCCACACACCAACAACTTCCAGTGGAACCGTCACACTAAATACATAATGAAAACAATATTATTAACAGGAAGAATAACAACACACATGCACAGCAATGTGAAGAGAAGTCACAGTGTGTACCTGTCGAGGTAGGTACTGTCCTTCTGCATCACACTGAGGGACGTAGCCCTCTGGACTGGCGGTCTGCACACCGTCTCTGTGGTGCTCACAGTGAGTCTTAGGACGCTCTGGTTCATCTGGAGAAATAAAAAATGTGTCTAAGTTATTACGAAAACGCATGAGAGCATTTGACAAAACATAATGTTTACTTTCAGAATCTTTGCTGAATGCTGCTGGATCTTCTCTTTGTTGGTTAGGTAGCCTGCACTTCTTTCTTCCACCTCTATGCTGATGACAACTTTCTTTTCCCTCTTCAGGCACTGTAATACTCATTTGAAACAAAGCCCATAGCAGGAAAAAACTGCAGTCTTACCTGGTTTGTCACAGTCTCTAGGTTGTGTGCCAGGCGTGGTCCTGGTTCCTTCTCTCTCCTGCCCCTGACTGTCCACACACCAACAATGTCCAGAGGAGCCGTAGCACTAACACAATAATCAAAGATCCTTTTAGTCTACAATCCTTTACGAGTCACATTGACAGACAATCTGATCCGTGAGTCAGTGCTCACCTGCAGTGGTATGTACTGTCCTTCACTATCACATTGGGGCACATAAGCTCCAACTATCGGGTTCCCCTCGGAATCGGTGGCTCTTCGTCGATGGTGTTCACAGTGAGTTTTCGGACGCTCTGGTTCATCTGGAAAACATTTACAAGTTTACACAAGTTATTAACGGACAGACAAAGCGTTTTTACCATATCACGTCTCAGGTCTGGGTCATATCTACTAAAATTGAGATCAGAATATTTAGAGTCCTCGTAGATTGGATGGATAAGAATCTTAGAAAAAGCAGTTTCACCTGGTCTGTCACAGTCTTTAGGTGCTGTACCAGATGGAGTCCTGGTTCCAGGTCTCTCCTGCCCCCTACTGTCCACGCACCAACAATGTCCAGTAGAGCCATGACACTGGAATGGACATAATTGTATGAACAGCCATAACAATATGGAATAAAGATTTGCATAGTGCAAACCCAGTATTTACAACAAAGATTGGTACCTGTTGTGATGTGTATTGTCCATTAGCATCACACTGAGGTACAAACACTCCCAGTAGAGGATATCCCTCTGGACTGGTGGTCTGCACACCATCTCTGTGGTGCTCACAGTGAGTTTTAGGACGCTCTGGTTCATCTGGAGAAAGTTCTTGGATTAATGCAGGACCATGACATTTAATATTAATAAAAACATGAAGCAGAAATGATGGATCATAGTGCAAAATATTTCTCCTCACCTGGTTTGTCGCAGTCTCTCGGTTGTGTACCAGGTGTAGTCCTGGTTCCGGCTCTCTCTTGTCCCCTAGTGTCCACGCACCAACAATGTCCAGTCGAACCATGGCACTAAAACAATAATGAGTTATTATTTAGATTTTAGGTCTATAACTCATCGAAGAAACATTCAAGGACAGATAAAATACTTTTAAGTAAGATGCTGACCTGCAGTGGTGAGTATTGTCCATTAGCATCACATTGAGGTACGTAGGCTCCCAGTAGAGGATATCCCTCTGCACTGGTGGTCCGAACGCCGTCTCTGTGATGCTCACAGTGAGTTTTAGGACGTTCTGGTTCATCTGGATTTGAGAGATTGATTCATTTTTACAAATCATTAGAAAACATAGGTGTTAACGGCAAAACAGATGTGAGTCATTATGGACTCCCGACTGCTCCTGAGCTATGCGACTAGGAAATAACCACTTTCTCCAGTCTCTGTCCTCTTATGCCTGTTAGAAGCCTTGAAGAGTTTTGGGACATACCGTCTTCTCCAGGACTGATAACCTCTAGCACTTTTTTACCAGATATCCTCTGCACCGAGGTTCCACATGGTTCTGTACTGAGCCCACACCTAATTCGCTCCGCGCTAGATCTCTCCTCTTTCTTGGCACGACCTCCCTGTTATGGCTGTGAATGATTCGCTCGGGCTCTAGCCCTTCTGGCTGGGCTCCTAAGCTCTGTTCTCTTCACTCCTTACAGCTCATTCAGAGAGCTGCACAACGTTGATTTACATGCTTGAGATTATTAAGTATCATCCATTCTCTTCAGCTTTGGCCTCCCATCTAGCCGAGACCCGGTGCTTGAGTGTGTTTATACTTTACATCCTGACTAGTTTGGATGCAGCAGATCTTGGGCAGCTGGAAACAGCAGTCTCACCTGGTCTGTCACAGTCTTTAGGTTGTTCACTGGGTGGAGTCCTGGTTCCAGGTCTCTCCTGCCCCGTAGTGTCCACGCACCAACAATGACCGGTAGAACCATGACACTAGAATGGACATAATAATTGTATGAACAGCCATAACAATATGGAATAAAAATGAGCTTTTATTCTCATTTACAACACAATCATATGGTACCTGTTGTGATGTGTATTGTCCATTAGCATCACACTGAGGTACAAACACTCCCAGTAGAGGATATCCCTCTGGACTGGTGGTCTGAACACCGTCTCTGTGGTGCTCACAGTGAGTTTTAGGACGCTCTGGTTCATCTGGAGAAAGTTCTTGGATTAATGCAGGACCTTGACATTTTATATTATTAAAAAACATCAAAGATACCCAGAGGAGGAATATTGTGCAAGATCTTTCTCCTCACCTGGTTTGTCGCAGTCTCTCGGTTGTGTACCAGGTGTAGTCCTGGTTCCGGCTCTCTCTTGTCCCCTAGTGTCCACGCACCAACAATGTCCAGTCGAACCATGGCACTAAAACAATAATGAGTTGAATTATTTAGATTTTAGGTCTATAACTCATCGAAGAAACATTCAAGGACAGATAAAAAACATTTTAATAAGCTGACCTGCAGTGGTGAGTATTGTCCGTTAGCGTCACACTGGGGAACGTAGACACCCGTTATAGGATATCCCTCTGGACTGGTGGTCTGAACACCGTCTCTGTGGTGCTCACAGTAAGATTTAGGACGCTCTGGTTCATCTGGACGAGACAGATTGATTCATTTTTACAAATCATTAGGAAATACAGGCGTTAACGTCAAAACAGACGTGAGTCCCTTTTTGTTCACATCCTGTTTCTCATGTTTCTTCGCTTCATGTTACTCTTGCGCTCTGCTGTTCTTCACTCTCAACTTCCCTCCGTCTCACAGTGATATCACCTGTTTTTCCAGGCATTCCAAGGCTGTGACCCTTTGACCTCGACCGCGCACCACTCTCAAGGTTAGACACACTCTCACGTAAACGTGCTGTCTGTTTGACTTGTCATTAAGTTGAGGAATTAGGGGGGGTCACAGGTCAATTTTCAGCTGGAAAGCCTTGGAGAGCCATGACATAATACACCTGCTGACGCTGGTTCAGTTACCGCTGAGAACAAAAATATGTTTCAAGCGTTCGTGCGGAGCAGAAAACGAGAAGTCTGTTTGTTTTTCTTTCTTCACCTGGTTTGTCACAGTCTGTCGGTGGTGCACCGGGCGATGTCCTGGTTCCCGCTCTTTCCTGTCCTCTGCCGTCGACACACCAGCAATGTCCAGGGGAACCATGGCACTGAAAAATATTCAAAAACAAATCATTTCATTCGTACATTCTTTATGTACGACAGAGTACTACGGACACTTAAAGGGGAAGGAAAATCTGAGATTTAGAGAATAACGTCTTAATATTTTCAGAAAAAACATTAAAGTCATTATATTGCAAGAATATAGTTTTTAATTTTAACAAAATTAAGTCGTAATTTATGAAGAAAAGTTGTCATTTACGAAAAAAGTCACAATTAACGAGAAAGGCCATGATAATACAAGAATAAAGTTGTAATTTTAGGAGGAAAAAGTCATAACAAGATTGAAGTCATAAATTACCATAATAAAGTAGTATTAATAGAAATGTATACACCTAATATTACAACAAATATATGTTTTACAATATGCTATGCTATTTTGGAAGAAATTCAAAAACACCATCATTAGATCAGGTGCTGACCTGCAGTGGTGAGTATTGTCCGTTAGCGTCACACTGGGGAACGTAGACTCCCAGTAGAGGATATCCCTCTTGACTGGTGGTCTGAACACCGTCTCTGTGGTGCTCACACTGAGTTTTAGGACGCTCTGGTTCATCTGAGGAGATTAACATAACATTTATTTACACTATGATTCGTCAATCCAAAATTTCCAAAGCATTTCGTAATAATCTCACCTGGTCTGTCACAGTCTCTGGGGGCTGTACCAGGTGGAGTCCTGGTTCCTGCTCTCTCCTGCCCCCTACTGTCCACACACCAACAATGTCCAGTAGAGCCGTGGCACTGAAAAACAAAAGATTGTTTTTTAAATTCGGCACATCATGTTTTTATTCGTAACCAGTCGGCCATGCGTTCGTCGGTCCGTGCCCACCTGCAGGGGGCGGTAACGTCCATCAGAGTCGCACTGAGGGATGAAGGCTCCGACGCTCACATCCAGTCCACTCTGCAGACTGTCTCTGTGCTGCTCACACTGGCTCTTTGGACCAACTGTCTGTCCTGGAAAGATAGTTAGATAGAACTCAGAACATATAATAGAAAGTGCAGAAAGTCAAATGAAGTCTGACTTGAGAAATGCTGTGATGGTCACAGTCTACAAAGGCAACATGCAACGTGACTCACCTTCCTGCTCTGAACAGTAGAAACCATCACCATCAAAACCAGGCTGGCACTGACACTGGAAAGACCCCAGTCTGTTTATACACCTTGCGTTGACGTGACACGGAGACGAGCTGCACTCGTCCACATCTGAGAGCAGGTCGGAGAGAAGAGATCAGCAAACACAGAGACATGGAGACATGGAGACACAGAGACACGGAGATGCGCTCACACACTGCAAATCAATACGATCGGTTGTATCCTATCAATATTTGAATTGTTCCACCGCCCAATGCAAAGTGTTCCATATCAATGAAGGAGGGAGGGTTTAGAGGAAGTTCATGAGAAGTTCACACTGATGGGTGAAAGGAGGACACACACCGACAACTCCTCCACACATTCCTAAGCAACACACACACACACACACACACACACACACACACACACACGGAGCGTCATTGCTCCATTTGTTCTCATTCACCCCCCGTCCTGTCTCATCTCACTCTCTTGTTCTCACACGTGTCATTCCATCCTCCCCTCCGCGCTGCCTTTCCTTCGCCTCTGCAGCTGTGCCTCGCTGTTATGGAAGAAAATGTTATTCCTGAGCTCGGACAAAATTACGCAGATTCTCTTCCAAAATGTTGCGCTCACTTTGGAACATGCAGCACTGTGCGCTCCAAAAATGCATCTTAGGGGACAAACGAGTGCAACTCACCAGATGAGAACAGGACGACGGTGGGAACAGAACATGGTGATAAACTGTGTCTTCGTAAATTATTTTAATTTGCACGTGAAGTATTTAATGGATTGCATGAATACTATTATAGTACATGCAAGTAGGCAAAACCTCTACAATAGGCTTGTCTTTAATTTTAGACAAGTTTATGGTTCAATCTCTAGTTTAAATTCTCCTTCGATGACGTTCCATTTACCGTCAAATAGTTGCCACTTACCGACACAGGTTCGTCCGTCGTAGCCAAACTCGTAGCCGCTCTGGCACTGGCAGCGGTGGCTGCCGGGCAGGTTCACACACTGAGCGTGAGCACCGCAGGAACTCGAACTCTCGGCACACTCGTCTACGTCTGCAGTGAGACAGAAAGGAAGAGGAAGTGTGAAAAATGTATAAACTAATAAGCCCGTAAACCACAGATGCCCTATATGACAACACATAGAAAGCTGCGTGTGAGCGTCAACGCTGTAATTAAAGGTAATTACTGGTGCGTTGAGTGTATGTACATTAAGTGTCTGCTTGTTTGTGTAACTATTACATGAACCCCACACTCGGGTTGTTAACTACATTCTTAAAGGCATTGCGCAAGACACATGGGAAGACTGTGACCAGAGAGAGACGCCGAGGCCCAGCCATGGGAACCGAGGACGAGCCTGGGGCTTTCGTAGTGTTGTCAGCAGGAAAGAAGGACCTGCTGCTGGGCTAATGACAGGCAGAGCGCCAGCTCAGAATAAAGTCCCTGATAACTGAGAGGAGGAGGAGGAGGAGACCAGGAGAAGAGGAAGGGCAGAGAGGTCACAGATGATTCCTTCCATCCAGCCTGTACTTGACCTCTTACGTTTACAGGACACATGTTGATGAAACACAGACGCGCAGCCTTGAACTGTCTTTACCTTTGTCTGCACGTGTGTGAGTGTGAGAAAAACACCACCAAGCTCCCGGCAATGTACGGTTTACCGCTTGCACACCACTACGTAAAGGCAGAGTTCTCATGCTTCACGTATGCAAGAGCTGAAAGACAAACGTACCGTAACAGTTGCGTCCATCTCCTCTGTAACCGGTGGCACACTGGCACTGGAAGGCCTGGCCCTCCAGCGGGATGCACTGGGCTGTGGTGTCACAGTCGTGGTTCCCAGCGTAGCAGGGGTTGACCAGCTCCGGCCCCGTCGGCTCCACTACAGACGGGAGGAGAGACGGATTAAATGACATGATTTAATGAAGCTTAAACGATTTAATGAAGCTTAAACCTTTATTAATCAAAACTCTCGCTTGTCTGGAAGGGAAACTGTAGCTCAGGATGCTGGATCTCTTGTGCCTGTTTATCTATGTCTGGTTTGATTTTAATCAATACAGCCATGTAAAGAGACATAAATCTTACTTTAGTAATTTTAATATTTGAGGACGACAGAAACCTACTGCACAGACTTCAGATGTCCTGAACTGAGATTAATTGAGATGTGGATTATTCAGCAGTTAAAGTCAGATGATTACAGCGATGATTACAGGACGGCTTAACCAAACACACATGTAGAATCATTCCAGACAAATTCCCATCCAGCAGTTTCCTCTCCGAAAAGGCCTCCCTCCGTGTTCTCAATATTGAACATATGGACGAGGTTAGACACACATATACATGAGGGAGTCACACAGACGGAGGGATGAGTGAGCGGATGTGGGTGCAGAGTTTCCTCATACCAACGCTCAGACACACAAGACACGAGAAACAACAACCGTCTGACTAATTTCTGAAAGAAATCTGAAAGAAAAGCAGCAGACTAAAGAAAACAAATATAAGGATAAGATGCACTGAAGTCCAGACATTTTCCTGAACGTCTTCCTGCCAGCCCCCCTTGTTTCCAGATTTCTGGAAAATGTCCGAGTTAGTCAGTGTGAGATAGAGCAGGAAAATCTCTGGAAGAGTCACAGCGCTACACCTCGCCGGAATGTTCTGGATGTTGTGAACGCGTCCCACTCGGACAATCTCCTTCTGCATTCGACATATGTGAACCGCAAACTCATGACCCAATTTTCTGGCCAATTTACGGAGTTCATGTGTGAAAACGGCAACAAGACAGAGAGAGAGAGAGAGAGAGAGAGAGAGAGAGATTCTTCAAAGTCCTGATTGTGGTCGGGAAGAAAGAGAGATGAGAGAAAAGACTGAGGGATAATTAAAGAGAGCGAGAGAGAGAGAGGTGGAGAACACACACACAGACACACACACACACACACACACACACACACAGTGCACGATCAAAGCATTGACTGTGGTTTCCCACCTGTTGCTTTTTTTGCAAAACTCCACACACACACACACACACACACACACACACACACACACACACACACACACACACACACACACACACACACTGGTCGAACAGCTTTCGACCAGTGTGTATTATTTACCTTCCTTTGTTGTTGTTTTTTAATTTGACTATTGTTTTAATTACATTGTTTGTATGAACAGTGCGACAAAGCCTAATTGATTAATTGATTAATTGATGGATTGATTGACAGTCCATCGGTGAGGTCACTGTGGTGAAACTAAAAGTTGAACCAGGCTCAACTCGAGCCAATACCTGCACGCTTACATTCCCGGTAGATTATTCTAGATTATTAAAAAGGTGAACGCTGTGTTTCCACGGTGACATGGAGCGTGGTCAGTTTGCTCTCTATCTAAACTCCATCCCTCTCTTTGTCTCTTATCAGCTCACTGTCGTCATTCCTTCACATTCCCATGACATCAATGGGCAGCTATTCTACCCGGCAACCCCCACCCCCCACGAGAAAATCTGTCATTGGCTGGGATATTATTTTCAAGAAAGTAAGACACACACACAAACACACACACTCTCTCTCTCTCTCTCCCATTCACACACACCACTTAACCCATGTTTACAAAACCCCTGATCCCCAAAAGCTCTTCCAGCTGTGCACCGGCTGTACGAGTGTGTGTTCATGTGCATGTGCGAGATGTGTCATCGTAACCTTTTTAATCAACGTGTTGACGTTCAAATGACAGAAACTTGGGCTGAATTCAAAACCTCTGGAGAAAAAACAATACAACCCCAGCCTCTCATTCTTTCTGTCTCTAACTCTTTATTTTCCTCTCCATCTTCTTTGGCCTCTCTCGTCTCTCGCTCTGTCTCTATCTGGTTCTCATCACATCCAGTGGGTAAAGAAAGCTCCACCACTGGGCGCTGACAGAAAAAGAACATGGCACATGTGCCTGCAGCATTCCCACGCACATTCCCACATTCGCCGCATCGTCTTTCTGGTGACGTAAAAGACGATCGAAACCTTAAAAAAGGAAACGTGTGAATCTGGATTTACCGATCGCATGGGGAACGATAAAGACGAAACAACCATGAAAACATATATAGAAAAGGACACTTTCTATATGACCGTCAGCCACACACAAATACAGATATGGTATATCGTTCCAGGCGAACCCAGAGCACTATGGTCATATCCAGATTTTTTTTTTACTGTTATTTTCTGCTTTGGACAGTAGCCAGGTTGCTGACTTGAGTTAGCCACGATGCTAATGCTGCAGCTAGTTAAAGCTAGGAGCCAGAAGACAAAGGAGTGAACAATCTTATTCTTCTCCTCCGTTATCTCCAAAGTGGTGTTGACGAGTTCTTTAGGAGCTCTGAGGAAAAGTTCCTGCGTTGTGACCACAACTTAACGACAGTGACCAAACAGTCATACCACACAGAACCACTAGGGGGGCACCATAGTTAACTGTTGCCCCTTTAAGTCAAAAGATAACCGACATAGTGTTGCTTTAAATCTTTGTGTTACACATCTTGGAGCTCTGATGCCACAGAACCAACTTAACGTGGTGAAAATGGAAAATTTAGTGGTTGTGGTACTTTGAGTTTTCAAACCCCAAACAATCAATCAGGAATGTTTCTCTCCACACTCTCATATTTCTCATTTCTCATGCTGAAATCTCACTGCATGTCGCCGGGCTCCGGCTCACTGTACAGTGACGGTGTCAACACCTGTCCATATCCCAGTGACGAAGGTCTGTCACCAGCAGCGAGCGTGAACACACTACACCCCTCAAATATTTACAGCTGTTGTGTAAGTTGCGCTGTGGTGTGTTAGACAATGAGGCCAGAAACAGCCGAGGTAACACAGACATTATAACATTGTTCTCTGTGGTCTCAGTGTGTAATTATGTCCTCAGCTCGCAGCATGTGTCGAAAGCCAAACTCTGTTCGACTCTGTTGCCGTGGTTTGGCTGAGGTTTGCTACAATTTCCAGGCGGTCTGGTTGCTAGTTGGGGCTCTAGAAGAGAAAAACCTCACATTTACAATGACAGCGACGGTCTGGAATGAATCTAGGCCGTCAGCCGGATACTCCAACGTTCGTTTTATTGAAACTGTATATTTTTTTCAGATCTGTGTGCAGGTTTTTGAGGGCAGATGAATTAATGTGCACTATCTTGAGGACTGCTATTCTTGGTGATAATGTTTTTGTGTTTTGACTGAGGATTGCTTGCAGTCTTCGCCTCCGACGGTATCGCCCTCAACCGGAACTTTTCCTGCCAACACCCCAAGTAATATTCTGGAAAATGTCACAGTGAGCCCATGTGAGAATACTCTGGAAGATTTACATCGAGCAAGAGGGCGCTCTCCTCAGGCGCCTGAATGTTCCAGAAATATTCCTGTGAACTAAATTTTCCAGACATTTTCCGTGGTTCATGTCTGAAAACAGTCGTTTCCACTGACCGGACCCGGATGGTTTGTGATCCGTCTCTTCCCTGCAGGCCGTGTGTTCCACTCACCTCCGACCGGGCTGATCTTGTTGGTGATGGCGTATCTCAGGATCCGCTCCTCCTTGACGTACATCACAAACACCCTCTCCATGGTGATCTGCAGAGTCTCCGGGGCAGCGGCGCGGTTGTCGTGACGACAATCTCGGTAGGTGATGTTCTGTTTGAGCTGGAAGGAGAAGGACTCGGAACCTCGCTCCGCCGAAACCACCGAAAACTCCCTCACTGAGGAGGAGGTGGCGACTGCAGAGAGAGAGAATATATGTTGTTAAATGGTGTCATCAAGCGTTATATCAAGTGATCTGTCTGTTGTGGTTGTCACGGTTACCGGACGGGTAGTACTGGTAGGTCTCCTTGAAGGGATCCATGGTAACCTCGGCACCAGGTGGAAGGAAGGGCACGCTGCCGCTGACCACGGTGTCCACAGTGAGGTGGTTGTTGTCGTCAAGACCACGGGCCGTCTGACTGATTGACAGACGTTCGTTGCCAGGGTAAAAGGTTATCTCTGCGCGACGAGTGAACTCAGCACCTGGTAACACAGTTAGTCAATCAATCAATTAATTAATCATTCAATTAAGCAATTCATACTTAGGTTTGTTAGTAGATTATTGTCAATCCTGACAAACTAACGGTGCAGCAGTATCATAACAAGTAGAATATCTGCACACACTCACACACACACACACACACACACACACACAGCTGTTTCCTATTAGAGAGGGGAGGTGGAAGCCTGATATCACATCACATCCCTAGAGAGAATGCAGCTGGCTGGGAGACTGAAAACACACACACACACACAGACACACACACACACTATGTTTACCTGTGGTTTTGAACCCTGCTTGGCTGTTGGGCAGCTCCAGAGCGAACAGCCAACCGAACAGTTCTCCGATTGGAGCGACGGGCATCAAGGCCCAGCCCACCGGCTCGGGGACCTGACCAATCAGCACAAAGGTCGCACAGGTCAAATCAGACAAAATAAAATGAGGAGGATGCAATATAGTTCATATAACCCACCTCACTGATGGCCGTGTACGCTCTCCCGTCGCCCACAACGATGTAGGCGTGGAGGTCGATGTTGTTCAGAGACACCGGAGTCGAACCCACGGTCACGGTGCCGCTCACTTTACCACTGACACGCTGGGGAGCGCCTGCAGGAGCAGCAACAACAAAACCCTCAACAAATGAATTAAAGTTCATGACTTAACTTTAAAAGTAAGAATAACATTATTATTATTTTACCCTCGGGGAGACAGTGGCGTCCGTTTCCATAGAAACCAGGTCGGCAGTGACAGCAATAACCCGTGGCGTAGTCGGAGCAAAATGAATTCTGGGAGCATTGCTGCTGGAATCTGGAATAAGGAATAGAAAGGAGAGATAATCCGCAACTATCCGATAATTACATAACTGTACATAACAAGTGCAGCATCAGGTGTTGTTTTCACGTACCTGGCACAGGTTTCTTTGTTCTCCGTCGTATACTGAATCACTGAGAGACACACGAGAGAGGAGGAAGTTTTTAGTTTTTATTATTATGTATCACATATAGAATATATATAATCCTAATTCCTCCGATCCAAGATTCTTCCAAAGTACAGTTAGGACAAGAATGGAAGTGGGAGCCATTAAAAAACACAGGTTTTTCTCTCTCTCTCTCCACTGTCTCTCTATCTCTCCCTCTATCTAATCGTCTTTTTGGGAACACACACGCACACACACACACACACACACACACACATTACAAACCACCATGACAATGTTGTGCACATACTACACGCTCTGCGGGATTGGATTCATTCTGAAAATACTGTTGTTCATTTCTGTAAATCATTCTAATCTGCTGACAGGTACGTCTTTGTCGCTTCTGAGGGATTTTTGACGATGAACTTTTTTAAACTGAGAACACACATTCGTCTATACAGCAAAAGCTTGTGGGAGCAGTCGCTGCATACACACACTCACACACACCTGGGAGCTGCCCAGCACAACGGCAGTATTGTGCCGCCAGCTGCTGAGCAGCTCCGCAGCAGAGGGCGAGCTAATGTTACCGTCCTGTTTCTCCCACCGAGCGTCCGCTCACACGTCCTCGGTACATAAATAAAAACAGTACGTGATGCGTACGCTTTGTTTGTCAGTATTTCCACGTGGTTTGTCTCTTACCTCCGGTGTCAAAATCAACATCTTCGTCCTCCACGCTCACCACATGACCCCCAGGGGACAGACGGGTCTGGGGCGGGGGGTACACGTCCACCACCTCCAGGGGAGCCTGCAGACGGAGAATTTGGGGGATTATGCTGCACAACTTCAAATATGTTGTCACCAAGAGCCCAGCCAGTACTTTCTCAGTACTTTTCTCCCAGGCCAGTACTACTAACTCTCTCCAGATGCTCTGATCTGCATATGCCGTGTTGTACAGTATGTGGAGTATCTCCATCTGCAGTTGTGCCAGCATTTGTTGACACGTCTCCAAAGCAGCGTTCCATTATAACCACAGCATTTAGAAAAAGTGACTGCAATTTCAAATCATTACTACAAACCTCTGACAGCACTGCCAGTGTAAAACTCTTTTTTTCATAACTTCCAATAAGTGAAGTTTCCAGATATTTCTTATTTTGAACGGGTTAGGAAAGGGTCCAAACCGCTGTGCATGTCAGAAAGAAGCTTTACCTGTGGCTGCTGTTGCTGATTCTGCTTGGCACCTCCCTCCTCTCTGGCCTCTGGAGAATGGGGGGGGGCATACTGCCTCGCTGCTGGCTCCACGCCATACCTGGGTTCAGAGGTCAACGGCACATCTTCGTTACCGTACGACTCAGAGCGTCCAGGTTCTTCCGGGTGGAAGGGAGCGTCAGGACCTGCTGGTCGAGGAGCCTCTGCGTGGTCACCTCCAGCAGGGGCTGGCTGGAATTCAGGGTCCCCGCCTGTCAGAGGGTAATCGTCCTCCTCCGGTTGGTTATCAGGCTCAAATGTGTTGTCTGGGTAGTCCTCAAACTCGCCGTACTCCGGGGTGGTGGTGTCCTAGAAGCACAAACCACGACTCAGAGGAGTTTTCTGCACATTGTATCTCAACAACTGTTGACTCTGACGACAGATTTACCAGCGGGAGGCGTCCGGTTGGCGAGGTAGCCAGGAGTCCACCGATGGACGCAGGAACAATGTTGTCAAAAGAGTAACGGTTCCCGGTGTGGAAAAGCCAAATACCTGGTATTCCTGTGTTACCAACCCTGGAGAGCAACAAACCAGCGTAAGCACACAGTCCAGTCACAACCACACATTTATCTTTATCAATGTTATTAATTTAATCTGCAATGTCTGAATTTTTGCCGGTATAAACTCATTTTTTGCTCTGACACACTAAAGCAATTGAGCTGCCATTTTGAAGCTTCGAGTTTGGCATTTTGGTCGGCACCATCTTGGTATCTTGAAACCAGAAGTGATCATATCTGGCGGAGCCTGACTGAGTGCTCAAGGACACAGCACGCCCACCTTCACCTGCGACCTGAACCCATTGGATACTACTAGCTGTCAATCACAAGGTATACACACCCAATACAGAGCTTTATTGTCATATCGTTTCATTTACTGACGTTATAAATGAAGTGAGAGGTCGTGTCATTTTCTCATAGACTTCTATAGAAACAACCAGTGGAGTCGCCCTCTGCTGGTCAGTACAGAGATGACAGGCTTCACTGTTTATGATTGCTTAGAGCTTAATTGCAAAGAGCTAATTGTCAGGTCACAATATTTCCAGCTATGTGGACGTTTTATACTTACTGGTTAAGGTTTTTAACAGTCTCCTGATCGCCTGTAACACTGAAGTGAGGTCCCTCGGTTCGGGAAAAGATTAAATATGTAATTTCTCCTCTGCTGAACCCGACTCTCGCAGGAAGCTCTATCTCCACATTGTACGACTCCTAAAAGCAGAAGAAAAGTGTAAAATGAATAACAAGAAATAATAATAAAGAGTGTAATCTAATCATGCCGTGAATCAAAGCTTTTTGCATCTGCAGCCACTTTGCCTTGGGTCGTGTCCCGAAGAAGTTCAGGCCACCTTCAGGGTAGAGGAAGAGAACGTACGAGTCGGTCTCATCGTAACCAATCACTGCCTGGAACGTGTTGACCTGAAGAGACAGAGGCGAGACGCTGTGAGTCTGAATCTAAAAAAACGGGCAAAATGTAAACAGTTTTTTCTGATTAAGTGCTTTTGTGTTCCATTCAAACAACATTGGCAAAATGGAAAGAACAAGAACACAGTTACAAACAGTGTGTTTATAGCTATAGCCAATACATTTAGCTGAATTCGTTTGGTGTACATACTGTATTTTATTTTGATGTCGGTGCATTTTTCTGTAATATGTAAACGGCAAACTCTGGAACATCACCTCACCTCACTTTCCAGAGTTCACCTCTTGTCTGAACATTTGCGAATGAATTTTAAATCATAAATCATTTAGTAATCAATTTTAGCATTTATATCTTTTACTCTGTAATTGAGTCTGAATCTTTTATTCGGTTTTATGTTTTATTGGTCTGAAAAGGAATTTCTCTGGTGAATGTACTTGACAAACAAAGCTGCCTTGTCTTACAACTTGGGGCCACAGTGCAAACTGTTGAGCTAAAAAAACCTACTTCCTACTTCCTGTTCTCAGGTATAATTTCAGGATCTTGTTCATTTCTCCTGCCTCAGAGTTGAGTATCTTGCTGGACGTCACCTCCTGTGTCAGCTCAGTTCCAAGCAGCTCCTCATATTTAAAACTCACACCTCCTCCGTCTCCTTTCCTTCCTCTCTCATCTCCAGCTCTGCTGGGATTCATGTTTAGACTTCACACCCTCCTCCTCCTCCTCCAACCACCATTTACTGACATAATGACCTACATGAGTACGAGGCGCTCCAAACATCTGGTTTACACCAATTGGGCTGAACGACATGAACTTATTCAGATTAATCCATGAACTTCTTCTCTTCTCTCAACTTTGGATTGTGACTTTCAGGACCCGCCTCGTAAAAAAAAACGCCGTTGAAAAAACACATTTAGTGAATGAGGGGAAAGACTGTGAGTGATCCCATGTTGTTTTCCTTTGGGATAGGAATCAGATTATCTCTCTCTACACACACACACACAAACACACACACACACACACACACAAACCAAAATGGACACACCTCGGTCTCTCAACCCCCGGCCCAGATGTTCATCTCCACAGCTGTCTTCCTGTGTGTCTGCATAATCTTTCACGACGATGTTACAACATGCACATACCTATATTCATCTTGTGTGTGTGTGTGTGTGTGTGTGTGTGTACGTGTGTTCCTAATTGTTTACATCAACATCTTTAAACAATCTTGTTGTTTGTGGGCAGAGGACTTTGCAGCCTCCGGGCTCTGTCTAATTAGTGAGGAGGGGGTTCTTTCTTTCTTTCTTTTTCTTTCTGTCTTCAGGGAAGGAGAAGATGAAGCTGGAGCTCCGAGAGAGGATTTGCTTTTTCTTTGTCGTTAATATTCCCTCTAGATGTTTGCCTTCGCCTCTCATCCTCAGAGAGGGAGGAGGAGGGGGTTGAGGGGTATGGACAGATAGGGAGATGAAAGATGAAAGAGAGGCTATAGGTCTGTTTTACAACGGGAGAAATATGAGGAGACACAGTTTCCAGCCAGAGAAAATGTTCTGTATTTATTTCCCATCTTAATTAAGGCATTTAACTTCATTTCCTGTGTTTATTTTTCTCTCTGTCCTCAGATAACATAAGTCCTAGTATTTCTAGAGGTTGCGCGAATGACAACAGCTGTTTTCAGATGTGAACTCCGGAATATGTCCACAAAATTGGATCCGGATATTATCTGGATATCTGGATATTTTCCAGTTTGCCGTTCACATGAGAACAACGCAACAGAACATTGTCCCGGTCAGAAGGGTAAACAACAGCAGGAGATTCTCCGAGGGGGCGGCGCCTGGGTGGAGTGTCAACTTGCTCAGGCAATTTTCCAGGAGATTTTCCTGCTGTATTCTCACCTGGGCTCACAATGACATTGTACTGGGGGCTGGCAGGAAAAACTACAACAAAGTAATGTGGATGTATTCTGTAGTCCAGCCGCAAAGAACCAATCATATCCAGCATGACTGCAGGTGAAAACAATGTGATGCTGCATCTACGCTGCCAGAAATGAAAGAGTAATGTCACCATTTATTCTTTAGGACAGAGTCAGATTATCTGTTTGGTGCTTGTCTTCACTGATATGTCCGTACAGATGTGACAGCGGCACCGATCTTGCCGAGCTGTTTCCTTTGATTAGAGTCTTGCCGTGCGCCCCCTCCTCTGTCTGTGTGGCCGTGTGCTGCGTTTGTGTCTGTCCCTGTGTGTTCAGGAGTCCTGGGGAGTTTTACAGACTCACAGCTGGAAGACAACAACTTGCAGCCAACACACATCAAAGGCTTTCAGACAGTATGTATGTGAGTGTGTGTGTGCTGTCGGAGCACACACACACACACACACTCACACAACCTTTGACCTCCCTAGAGGCAGTGAGCGACACCTTTTTTTAAATGGCGTCCTCACACTGATCAGACGCATGCACAGATGTTGATCGTCTCCGGGGCCAACAAATGTTTGTTGTCAGGGACGTCCTGGCAGTTTCTGGGTGCTGCACCGCGGGAGTTTGTCAATTCAATTAGCACATGTAAAACGAGCGGCGCCGTGTATTTAACATGCTCGTGAAACATGAAAAATGTTCCTGGAACGGAGCCGTAACGCAACACGAATGCTAGAAAGAAGAGCGACAGCCACATTCTGTTATGTCCCTCTTTAAACGTAGACCCACTGCAAGTCCTTCAGCCCATATTGAATATTAATAACAGATTGGCTGATCATGAAACATGAAGGTTAGACTTTAAATGAAATAGTTTCCCCGTCTTCGTCTCAGACTCTTGTAGGACAGGCCTTCATAGCTTTGAGTTCCCTGGTCATCTGGTGTCATTTAGAAATCTTTTTCAGTTTTGTCTTAACATATTTGAGCTTATTCTTTTTCTTATTTGCCATTTGCTTATTTGTTACTGGTCTGGTTTACTCTGGCTTCATGTTGTTTAGTCTATTATTGCCAAACACAAGTTAAGTTGAGTCGTCTTTCCATCTTGTCTGGATCTGGGATAAATGACTCAACACACTGTGACAAATGTTTTAATTATCCAGAGCCTGGATCCCTCTCTGGTGGAGCCTCCATCATTCCCAGGAGGAGAGAGTGGGACGGGAGGCAGAGGCAGATCGGGATGAATGAGCGAGTGGGTTTTTTCGGCTTGTCGGCCGCAGCACAGCTGCAAACAGGCAGAGAGACAGTGAGCAGCTGCAGTCCAGTTGCCAGCCTCACCAGAGTGCTACGAACGGAACTGCCTACAGCGTGGGAACTGGCACACACACACACACACACACACACACTCACTCACTCACACACTCACTCACTCACGGTCCAGGCTTGCGGCCAGGAACAGTCCAGTCAGTATTTCGCTGTTGTCATATGAAAATCCATGCGCTCTTATCCCCCCCCGCCCTGTTGAAACTCCAGCTGTACTCCGGAGGATCCTCGGCTCATCCTGAGGAAATTGTACAACGTCGTGGCTCAGCGAGGCTTTTCAAAATCTTTTTGATCAGCTCCAGAGCACATGGCCAGTAAAACCATCGCTGCTTTTCTTAGATCCCGAAGTTTTGTGAACATCAACATCTTTCCCGCAGCTTAAACCAGAGCACTTTGACTGTACTAGTAATTAGTTGAGCCGTCAAGATCCCAAATCTCAGTTCTGGGACCACGGCTACATCCATACTTCTACCTATTAGTTTAAAAACTGAAACGATCTTGCGTTTAATCCCCGTCCGTATAAACACACCTGAAAAACGAACCATACACTGAGCATGTGCGTACCGGTGTAAACAGGAAGCAGTTTGTCTACTCTGGAGTTGGTTGCTTGGCGACAGAAAATACTACAGACGAGAAACAATAATGAAAAGTAATTTCTTGAACCGATGACATGGTCATTGGTCTTCACTGCAGGTAGTGGAGTCGGAACTGAGAAGAACCAATCAGGAAGCAGTAAGCCAGTAACTGCGTCATCATTTCCAAACGTTTCCACAAATTTCAGTTTTTCGCCCGTCCATACGACAACACAGCCCCAGGGTATTCAAACTGAAATGGGGGACGCAGCGTTTCCAAACTTCTCTGTTTTAGGCGCTCGTCAACCCGTGAACGCAGCAGCAGTGATGCGTTTTAAAATGAAAACGTCGTAATCTGGATGAAGCCCGAATGAACTTCCTATCAGTTAACCCCTCTTGTTTCTTCTATAGCTCGAAGATCTCTGATAAACAGAGTCTGTCTCACGCCGTAAGGACAGAATAACATATTATGAAAGCTGAAGTTCAGTGAGGGTCTGCTTTGAACCAGGAGGAACATAATTCAGGGGATACTCCCAGTGTCACTGCGAGGGGGCCCACCAGAAACAACAAATAATAGGAACAGGAACAAAAGTTCCTATTGTGCTGCAGAAAAGAGGGAAGACATAGAAGAGAAGACCAGTATGAAAAGCACTAATCCAACATTGGAGTTAATTCATTCATTCAATTAGGTGGTCGACCAAACACCATCGTTTTTATTGCATATGTTCCTTTGAAGAGAAGTCAAAATCTCAAATTGCTGCTCGTGCACTTGGACTTTCTCATGAACAGATGTGCAACGTTGCATAATTCCTACTGAGCAAACCGCAAACGGCGAAGTTAAGATATAATATACAGTTGTTGGTGGGCAGATTTTTTAAACTTTGGGCAGAACCAGGCTAGCCATGTCATCATTCTAGCTTAGATAATTATGTGCTGACTTGAGCTTCAGCATGACATCAATCTATCAATCGTTCATCTAACTCTTGGCAAGACATCTATTACGCATTTTTTTTAGATCAAAAACTCTTTTCTTTTTATTTACTGTTGAATTCTTATGGTGTGTCATAAACTTGTAGATAATTTTCTTAAACAAAAAGTGGATTTAGTGCAAAATGACTTAATTTATGACGTAATAGAATTCATGGTGCAGGAAGGTTGTAATGACAACGTGGCAGGATTAGTAAAATGTTGCTCAGTGTAAAGCCTGGTCAAGACTCCACCACCTACATACAGAAGGTCGTGTTGTCTGTAAATGACTCTGGTCATTAGCAGATTGAGCTTCATGTTAGCCGACACAACAGAGTGTGTGTTCTAGGTTTCAAGTGAAGCAATTACATTCCAATTATGATAATAGCATCTCCGAGACTAATTTCATTGAAAACACAACCCCACTTCTCAGCAAGTGAACCTTCACACCTTCTAATTCTCTCCTCTCTGTTTTCCTGTTATTTCTTCCCTTCGCGGCTCCTCTCATCTCCATGTCCGACCCACGAACACTAACACGGTCTGGCCCCCATCCCCCCGTCCCGTCACCCTTAATATACATCCTGACAAACACACACACACACACCTCAGGTTAATCAGTTCACACACACATACCACTCGACCCCCAGCGCACCCCACCCAGCACCTCTGGCTAATCACTTCAAAGGAAGATGCTATCAGTCCGAAGACAGGCCGACTGGAGCAAATCCCAGTCGAGATCCAGACTGCTCCACTCTGACTCCACAAACGTCTTCAATAGCAAAACAAGTCTTCTCCGAGCACATTGATTTTACCCTTGAAGAGGTGGACGCCGGCCTCTCATCGGCACGCTGCCAACAATATTTGAGGCTCGGAGAAGCTGCAATCACTGAATTGTCCATTTGGCAGAGACGCAATTAAAAGGAGGCCACGTTATTAATGTTGTTGGCGACTTAATGCTGCGTTTCCCCACTGGACTGTTTGCGTGTTTAGCTTTTGATCAGTCAGGAAGAAAGAAGAAAGAATGAAAGAAACCAGACGATGAGAGTAAAGAACAGGATCAACTCAGATGAGAGGGAGGGGTCCCCGGGTGTTTTTATCTTAAATCTACCACTCCCTTCATGTCTTCATCTCTTCATCCCTCCATCCCACAACCAGGAACAACGATCGGTTCAGTACAGTTCTGACAATAAATTAACAATGAGCAGATTTGAGAGTAAACTGAGCTTTTTCTTTTGAGTAAGATTCCTATTTTCCCTTCAATTAGGGACAAATTACATGTGTCTTTCCAGGAAAATTCCAACAGAAAAATTACAACAAGAAAATTACAGCCATTTAAAAGTGTAGCACCGTAGAGGCTATTAAACTGAAATACAGTCACTAATGTCTGAATATAGATGCTCAAAAAAAAAAAAACTGTAGTCCATTATGCTTCCTGTTTACATTTACCAAAGCTCACAAATGATGGGAACTATAATTAGAACATTCAAAGCATGATTGTCCTTTTATTAATAATAAAAAAGAAGACTCTAGCTCGAATTCTAAAAAAAATCATATTGAAACTCTTTGATATCTGGGAAACTTTGAAGGAAAAGGTGAGGCTGCACTTTGAAGACAAACAGAGTTAATATGTGGTGAACGTCTGACAGATGGACGGGGGGGTCACGTCCAACAGAGCGTGACCACATGAATGGTCGAGGCGTGTCACCTGTGTGAGAATTGCAGGAGGGGATAACGAGTTGGGAAGGGAGGGGACACTTTGATGACCCTTAAAGATGACCTTTAACCCCTTCAAAAGGTTAAGAGACAGATTAGGAGGGGACGGGGGGATTACTAATAGACCCCCTACCCCCCCAAGGCTGATTACAAGTGATGCCCAACGTCCAGGAATTTGGGATCGTGTGTCTCACAAGAACCAAAACACATTAGCGAAGACGATCATGTGGTGTTAACACGAACAATAGAACAAACTCATTCATTTGTCCGTGAATAATTCACCCTTCTTACCTTGTTCGAAGGGCCGGAGGTTCGACTTTGCTCCTCGTACGCCGCCACGTTCTCCCATGTTGCAACCACAGCGTACGTGGGGGTGAATTTGGCATCTGGGAAACCTCGGTGCACTTCCTGGGTGAGCAAATGGATGAATGAATGGATGAACGATGGAAGGAAGGAAGGAGAAATTGAAAAAAAAAAAGGAAATATGGAGTGTACAATGGATTTGAACTAATGGATGAAGAACTGGAGAAAAGAAAGAGTCAAATGTGTAGTTAAGAACTGTATTCGTGTTTGTGTTTATTGTATTTAATAGTTGGACTCTTGCGACCGACCTGGGCCACTCTGTTGAGTACGCTGGGCGTTTCCGTCACCCGGTAGTAAATCTGTCCTCGCCCGCCACTGGTGTCGATGTCGGCCAGGAACGGCGCCACCACGGGGAAATCTGTGGGGAAGCCGTCGTCGACGTACTGCTTTTCCATGGGCAGGTCCTGCGCTGATATGATCCCGTTGGTGGCCACCTACAGGGACAGAGGGTCAAACGTGAATCACCTCCAGTGACGACCCACAACACCATCACCAACCAGTAGAACCTCCTGAGGAACCCTAACAAACTACTGGAACCTTCCCATGGACCCACAGAACCAACCCTCAGATCCACTAATGAACCACAGGAGCCTCTTCAAACACCAGAACCTGGTTCCTGGTTCTACTTAAGTCACCAAACACAACTGTTACTGGCTTCACTTTAATGGTATATAACTGGATAACAGTTATATACCACTTCTTTCTCGGATCCAATGGATTCGACCAGCGGTGGAAGAAACTAAGCACATTGACTCAAGTTAAGGTTCTTCACTCGGCCGATTGTTCTTAAGAGTCATATTTTTTAAACAAAAAATTGCAAAATGATATGTTTTACAAAGTTAGTTAAAACCAGCTCCACCTGCAGCAGCTACACATTTAAAATGCTGCACACACGTTAGCAACAGTCATAATAATCCCACAATATGATAAACAGTAAAAAAAATACAATGAATTCTGAATTCTGCTTATCTAAAAGAAAAAAAGCACAATACATTAAGTCTTTATTGCACAGCAGCCACAATGCAGGTTATGGTGTATTGTATTTGTTATCGTAGAGTATTTCTATTTTTATCTAAGGTAAATAACCTTAGATTAAGTTTTCTATTCTTATTCTTTTTTCTTATCACATTGATAAAACTTCAATTTATCTTCAGCAATATATATTTATAACTTTTTTTTTTCCTGGTTTATTTTTCTACAATGAAAAAACTTAGTTTTCCCAAATGAAACAGTTTATGAAAAGCCACCATGTGAACGCAGAGATCGAACACGATGACAGATGTGGAACTCACATAGAGCTGCGCGAAGAGCGAGCTGTAGAAGTAGAAGGGTCTGGGCAGGCTCAGCACTCGGGACGTCTCATCGTCGCCCTCGGCCAGGACCGAGTCTCCGCTCAAAGTGCCGTAAGGGAACAAGTCCGTCCTGTGCACGGCCGCGGCCACACGCACACCGCAGCTCCAGCACAGCAGACACACGGCCAACACGTCCCCCGGCTGCATGGTGCACAGTGCCGGGCTGAGGAGGCAGCTCTGCTCGGTCAGGAGGAGGAAGGAGAGAGAGGAGGAGGAGGAGGAGGAGGAGGAGGAGGAAGGAGAGAGAGGAGAGCAGCGGAGCGGACTGAGAGAGGAGCGGAGGAGGAGGAGAGAGAGGGAGGAGCTGAGGCGCGCTCTGATTGGTCAGAGGAGCGTTGAGTGACAGCTGGAGGGAACATCTGGATCGAATTAACGAAATGACCAATAGAGCGTTTTTAATCCGGATGTAACTCTATCTGTTTCACAACAATGAGAGGGACACACACACACACACTAAACAAACTACATTATACTCTCATAATAGTCCTATATCTCCGTTTTATTATATTATGAAAACACTTCATCAGTCAATAATCAGTCCTGTTTACAAACTCTTACCATTTTTTTCATTTCATTTCATTTAAACTTTATTAAAGAATCATCTTTCCAACCGTCGACACTCACCGTTGTCTGCCACCTGCTGTCTGCCACTGTGAACTGCAGCGTGTGCAATGATTAGTGTAAATGTATATTCTTATTATATTCATATTTTTCATGTTGTGTGAGCTAAATGTTCTGTAAATAAACTGGAAACACTTTATGATATTAGAGAATCAGAATGACATCAGGTGAACAGCAGATACAGTGAAGGACAGAGAAGATAAAAGTTATCAAACCATGATTTTAAGAGATGACTGAGTGATTTATGTTTAATTTTCTGACAGTGCATCATGGCTAAGATCCGACCAGCTGCATGTGTTTAGCTTCCTGAAGACCAGACGTCTGCTGCTGCTGCTGCTGAGCAGCTTCTCTTCTACTGCTGAGGTCTCCACCGTGTGACAGGTGGCTTCCGATTGGCTGCTTCGCCTCGGACGTGAGTTTTTAATATAGATGTTGAGTATATGTGGACTGTGTGTATTCATGTAATCCCTTTTTATATAAAACAAACATCTTCAAGCATGTAATGTAAAAAAGAAAAGAAAGTTTGTCACTGTAAATTGAGTGATGAGTGTTTGCTGCCCCCTGGTGTTCACAGCGAGGAACTGCAGCAAATTATGGCTTCAAGTTTAGGACCTACACTGTAAAAGAAAATCATACTCAGAAAAAAAAAGTTACAGCACATAATGGACTGTGAAAATAAGATCAATAGAAAAAAAAGGTGAAAACAAATACTGTAATTTCAAAAATCCACTGGGTTATTGCACAGTGCAAATGTCATTACGTTATGTTTAACAATCAATACGTCTCATCTCATCGACCACCTCGAGCTTCACGGACCAAGATGCTGTAAACAAATAAAACTGACAGCGTTTAAGTTTGAGCAGAATAGTCATGCTTTTATTATGAAAATACCTGTAAACACAGTGTGTAAATATACTGGTCAAAATATTCATCGAAATGTGTGTATTAATGTTAATACAGGGGCTGCTGATGTAAACAGCAATTGCCTTGTAACAATTTGTAAAAAAAAAAAGAAGAAAAAAATTACTTGCTATGTCACTTTATGTGGAAAATTCCCAAATATAAGGTATAAAAGGTCAAATTGAGACAATATCAAACTATGTGCATAGAAGGCTGGAGCCAGCGAGCTCGAGCTAGCAGGCTCCATCACAGGCACTTTTATGCTTGGTAAGAGCTTTGACAGATTCTGCGTTTTTACTTGGCCTATCGACACCAAACTAAATCCAGCAACCACTTGACTGAGGTTGGCAGCATCGCTGCATGTGGCTCTGTTTTCATGCTACGACGTCTTGAACCAGCCACAATCGGTGTGTGTGCGCTACGCTGGAGGCAGCGAGACGTAGCCACCAGACCAGTACCAGAACCCGAACCCAGCATACAGAGGTTCAGTGAATACAGTGTTGAAGGTGTGGAGGTGGATCAGTGTGTCGGAGGAGACGGCGAAGAATGACAGAGTGCCGGCGGGGACGTCCACATACACGGCCACTCTGTTGGACACTGGGTCAGAGGTGGAGCTAGTTGTGACCTCGTTGTTGTGATACGCAAGATAAGAACCCTCGGAGCAGATCGGACTGCCGTCGTGAGTGATGGTGCAGCCATGAACGTCGGAGCCGTACAGACTCCAGGACTGATTATTCCGTCCAAACCAACAGTCCAATTTGTCTCCTTTGCGTGCGATTCCTCTGTAACTCACCGCTACGTTGACCATGCCGCTCCAGTCCACCTCCCAGTAGCAGCGGCCGGTCAGAGCGTTGCTGCACAGCAGCTGAAACCGGTGGTCGAATCTGTCCGGACCGTCGGGATACAGCTGAATCTCATCCTCGTAAGTCACCTTCCTGTGGTCGTCGGACAGGATGAGGTTCTTGTTCACTGTGTCTGTGTCGAGTGTGAGTTCACAGGAATCTGTGAGACAAGAAGACGCAATGCAGCTGCGGTTATCGATCTGTCAAACCAACTCAAGACATCGGTGATCTGAGTGAGGGACACTTACACTTCTTCAGACCTGGTCTCAGCCATCGGACTCCGTCAGGCTCCACCCTGAAGCGAGAGAGGAGGGTGGGAGGTGTCAGAGCATCAATTAAAGTCTAAATGATGATCGGTTGAACGTGTGGAAGGATCCTCACCGGAGAGTTTCCAGTCCACATTGTGGACTCCTGAGTCCGGCAGACAGCAGCTCCAGGCCCGAGTCCTGCAGGTGGTTGTTGCTGAGGTCCAGGTCTCTCAGACATGATGACTGGCAGCTGATGACCGAGGCCAGAGTTTCACAGCTTCTCTCCGTCAGGTTACAGCCGCTCAGGCTGCAGAGATGACGATGAAGAAGAGGACACATTACAAGCGTGTTTGATAGTTCATCACCTTTAATGTTGCGTCTGGACGAAGGCTTCATCCACACAACTACGTCTACTGCCACCGTTACGGAGATATGGAGTAAAAACACTTTGGAAACATCGCGTCACAACAATATTTCGCTCGAGTGACGTGATATTTTCATCTACTCGCTCGTCTTTTGCATTGACTTTGTATGTAATCTCATTGCGGGAATAATTCCCTTCACATGTGAACACAACAGGAGTAACTGTGTCTTGGTCCAACCTGAGAATCTCCAGTTCACAGTGTGGACTCCTGAGTCCAACAGACAGCAGCTCCAGGCCCAGGTCCTGCAGGTCGTTGTTGCTCAGGTCCAGGACTCTCAGACTGGACGACTGGCAGCTGAGGACCGAGGCCAGAGCTTCACAGCTTCTCTCCGTCAGGTTACAGCCACTCAGGCTGCAGAGACGATAACAAGGAATGAAAAGGGGAAAAGTTGGTAGTGTCTTTATGTAATGGTGAACAAACCAAACTGTCTGGACACTTACAGAGCTTTGTGAGAGGCTTTGACCACCGGCAGCAGCCGAGTAAGAGGTTCCTCCGAGGCCGAGTATTTCTTCAGGTCAAACACGTCCAGATGTTTTGCTGACGACAGTAAGATGAAGGCCAGAGCCGACCACTGAGCGGCCGACAGATCGCCTGTGCCGAAACTTCCTGACCTCAGATAGCGCTGGATCTCGTCCACGAGAGCACGGTCGTTCAGTTCGTTCAGACAGTGGAACAGGTTAATGCTTTGCTCCGCAGACGTCGTCTCCTCGATCTTCCTCTTGATGTACCGGACTGTGTCCTGGTTGGTCCACGAGCCTTCACCCGTGTGTGTCAACAGGCCTCGTAGGAGAGTCTGATTTGTCTGCAGCGAAAGGCCCAGGAGGAAGCGCAGGAACAAGTCCAGGTGTCCGTTTGGACTCTTCAAGGTTTCGTCCACTGCCCTCTGGTAGAAGTGTGTCTGGGAGGTTGTTTGTTCCTCTGACATCAGATTGAATCCAGACTTGATGTAGGTCTGATGGACATGAAGAGCAGCCAGAAACTCCTGAACACTCAGGTGGACAAAGCAGAACACCATGTCCCAGTACAGGCCTCGCTCCTCTTTAAAGATCTGTGTGAACACTCCTGAGTACACTGAGGCCGCTCTGATGTCGATGCCACAGTCCGTCAGGTCCGATTCATAGAAGATCAGGTTTCCTCTCTGCAGCTGCTCAAAAGCCAGTTTTCCCAGAGACTCGATCATCTTCCTACTCTCCAGACTCCAGTGTTGATCCGCTTCAGCTCCTCCGTCGTACTTGACCCTCTTCAGTTTGGACTGAACCACCAGGAAGTGGATGTACATCTCCGTCAGGGTCTTGGGCAGCTCCCCTCCCTCTCTGGTTTTCAACACATCCTCCAGAACTGTGGCTGTGATCCAGCAGAAGACCGGGATGTGGCACATGATGTGGAGGCTTCGTGAAGTCTGGATGTGGGAGATGATCCCGTTGGCCTGCTCCTCATCATGTCTGAACCTCTTCCTGAAGTACTCCGCCTTCTGTTCGTCAGTGAAGCCTCTGACCTCGGTCACCACGTCAACGCACTCAGCAGGGATCTGATTGGCTGCTGCAGGGCGTGTGGTTATCCAGAGGCGAGCAGACGGCAGCAGTTTCCCCCTGATGAGGTTGGTCAGCAGCACGTCCACTGAGGTGGAGGCTGTGGCATCGGTCAGGATCTCAGCGTTGTCGAAGTCCAGAGGAAGTCGACACTCGTCCAGACCGTCAAAGATGAACACGACCTGGAACTCTTCAAACCTCCGGATTCCTGCTTCCTTGGTCTCACTGAAGAAGTCGTGGATGAGTTCCAAAAGGCTGCACCTTTTCTCCTTCAGCAAATTCAGCTCTCGGAAAGTGAACGGAAACATGAACTGTATGTCCTGGTTGGCTTTGTCTTCGGCCCAGTCCAGAGTGAACTTCTGCGTCAGGACAGTTTTCCCAATGCCAGCCACTCCCTTCGTCATCACCGTCCTGATCGGTCGCTCTCTTCCGGGCGAGGCTCTAAAGATGTCTTCCTGTCTGACGGTTGTTTCTGGTCGGTCTGGTTTCCTGGACGCTGTTTCAATCTGTCTGACCTCATGTTCGCCGTTGACCTCTCCAGTCCCGCCCTCTGTGATGTAGAGATCTGTGTAGATCTGATTCAGGAGCGTCGGGTTTCCTGCTTTCCTGATTCCCTCAAACACACACTGGAACTTCTTCTTCAGCTTAGATTTAAGTTTTCCTTGACAGAGTGGAGCGCGGGATCCTAAATGAACCATATCAAAGAGTTAATCATAAATATAACTATGTGATCATTTCACTGTCTGTGAGAGAAATCTCCGTACCGCTCTGCAGACAGTCCACCAGATCCTTCTGCTTCATCCTCCTCAGGAAGTTCATTGTGATATTCAGAAACGACTCTCTGCTGCTCCTCCTCTGCTCTTCGTCCTCCCCGTCCAACACCTCCTCATTCTCCCCCTGACTGTCGAAGCATTCTGGTTCGTCTGCACTCAGGCCCTTATGGATGTTCTTCAGCTCGCTCTTCACGAAGGTGACGATGTTCTCCTCCAGCTCCTGGAACAGAACGACAAACAACAAACTAAAATCATGGAGCCAAACACTCGGATGATCCCTTGCAGTGTGGGGAACAGATGTGAAAGTAGATCAGACCGTAAATACAGAGTCCAGGTGTATTTGATGCCGCTGGGTGGACTGACCACTGGGAACCTCTGAACTCTCCTGTTTGTCTCTGTGGAGGGATCATGAAGAATTAACTGGACATGAATTGGGTTTGTTACCGATATGGCACAGGTACCTACAACACAGATTTTGACGCCTCCAGCTCCGAGTGCAGCCGGTCTGAGCTGTATCAGAGCGAATGATGGACACGGGATGTATGAGCACACCTTGGATGTCTGTAGGTCCGCTCGCCCTCCGTGAGCAGTCTTTGGTGTTTGGGTCCCAGATCACCTCGTTGTTCCAGCTTCCTCCTGATCAACACACGACACGCTCAACACTGAAGACACGTCACAGCAAGAACAATACATCTGACAATATATCTGCTTGGAAAAACAAAACATACTCTGCATTTTAAATCGAGTCAGAACTTACTTGTTTGGAGCAGAGAATATCGGTGGCTCCATGGATTCGTCAATTCTGATGGACACCCAGCTGGGTTCAGGTTCTGGTCCAGGAACTGGTCCAGCTGCACATGAGTCTGGTATCTGAGGAATCCTAAAAAGACAGAGAGGAAGGAACATTCAGTTCCTCTAGAGCTGCTTTCAGACATGCACTGTAGTCCGGACATTTCCCCCTGAGGAGGGTTTGTGTGAGAACGCAAATGACTTTTTCAGGAACTTATCCTTTCCTTTTAAAATTAACCGGCATCTCCATGGACTGGTCGCTCTTCAGTGACACAAAGCTGCGTTCAGATGAAGGTGAGTCTGGTGGCAGGGTGGTGCTGGGAGGCGGAGTTAAAAACCACCTGGGGGGGAAATATTCACTCTTTATTATTCAGTCAAAGAAGCTGCTGAAGAAACTGTCAGATATCGACCAGTAAGACAGAGCACAGATCAATAATGTTTGGAAATATTGGCGCTGGATGATTTCAGTTAAAACAGCAGCTTGCACTACAACAACAGAACTTATGTAAAATGATAAATAAACTGTTTATTTGTCAGAGACTGGTGGAGTGATGGGGTGTGGGTCAGGGAAGGATCTGTTTAAATTATGATCTGAAAAATAAAACAAACTGGTTCCATTTTAAATGTCGACAGATCTTTTTTCTTTGGAGCAAAGAATATCGGTGGCTCCATGGATGCGTCACTTGTGACGGAAGCCCAGCTGGGCTCAGGTTTAGGGTCTGTTCCAGCTACATATGAGTCTGGTCTCTGAGGAATCCTAAAAGACAGGTGGAGGAACATTCAGTTCCTCTTGAGCTGCTTACAGAGGGGCACTGTAGTTCTGATATTTTCCTGAAATTTTTCAGAGGGGCTGTTTGCGTATGTGAAAATGCAAATGTTGTCAATGAATGTACATAAAAACACTTCTTTCCGCAGCAGATTCCTCGTCCTGTCCCGCCTCCTGCTGCTCTACTGCTGCCACAGAATGTTCCAGAAATGTTTCTGTTGGTGTGAACGCGTCTGACAATCTCCTGTGTTCACGGACGTTTCAGAGCATCTCACCTGCCTCCTCTGTTCTCCTTCACACTCCGGGTCGTCTTAAAATGAACCGGCATCTCCATGGACTGGTCGCTCTTCAGTGACACATGGCTGCGTTCAGATGAAGGTGAGTCTGGTCGCAGGATGGTGATGGAAGACGGAGTTAACTCCCAGCTGGGAGGGAAATATTTATTTAATTGTCTACTTTATATTCAACTACTGTATTTGATATTGTACATAGTCACATTCAGACTGACGTTCACTTACTCTGAATCCTCATGAAACTGAGGTGGCTCCATGGACGAGTCAGTCTTGATAGAGAAACAGCTAGACAGGGAGGAGACAGACAGACAGGCAGATAGGAGGACAGACAGGCAGAGAGGACGACAGTCAGACAGACAGAGGAGGCCAGACAGGCAGAGAGGACGACAGTCAGACAGACACAGAGGAGGACAGACAGGCAAATAGGAGGACAGACAGAGAGGACGACAGACAGGCAGAGAGGACGAAAGTCAGACAGACACAGAGGAGGACAGACAGGCAAATAGGAGGACAGACAGAGAGGAGGACAGACAGGCAGAGAGGACGACAGACAGGCAGAGAGGACGACAGTCAGACAGACACAGAGGAGGACAGACAGGCAAATAGGAGGACAGACAGGCAGAGAGGACGACAGTCAGACAGACACAGAGGAGGACAGACAGGCAAATAGGAGGACAGACAGGCAGAGAGGACGACAGTCAGACAGACACAAAGGAGGACAGACAGGCAAATAGGAGGACAGACAGGCAGAGAGGAGGACAGTCAGACAGACAGAGGAGGACAGACAGATCCTGAGTCAGTGCCAGCTGTCAATCATCACGTCTCAGCCCGTTTTTATATCATCAAATAACAAATGAAAAGCAAAGTGATCAGAAACATGAACACGTGAACAAACATCAGTGTGATAAGAACTCCCTCACATGACAGAAACATCCCTGGAAACATTTATTTAACATCTACTTTGATTGTACCGACTTTTCAAGACTCACCTGCCTCCTGCCCTGTCCTTCACACCTGAGGTCGGGAACTTGAAAACAACCGGCTCCTCCGCGGACTGGTCACTGTTCACATGGCTGCGTCGAGATAAAGGTGAGTCTTCTTCCAGGTTGGGGCAGGAGGAGGACAGCCACCTGGGAGGGAGATATCCACTCTTTAATATTCAGAAGCTCCTGCAGAAACTGTCAGCTATCGACCTGTAAAATATCTCAACAGGGCACAAATCGATGATGTTTGGAAATCTTGGCACTGCGTCAAGCTTTTCTGAATCTGTCAATTCAGGAAACTGTCCAGACTTCAGTGCAGGTCTGAAAGCAGCTTCTGACATTTACAGAGATGGAGTCTCAGTTTGTCATTTGTCACCTTTGGACTTTGTTCTGGCTCCCATGTTTCCCTCGCAGGCTGGTTTTAGAGGAGGGGGCTTCCTCCTCTCTGTCCTCACTCTGACTCATCCTGCTGAATTCACCTGCAGAGGAAACACAGAGCTCCAATGTTACAACATTCAATCATTTAACTGCCACGGAAAATAAATGAATATCGACCAGTGATCTGCAGATTCTTAAAATCATTGGCAGCCACAGTCGTATCAAGACATGTAAAGTATTCAGATCTTTTGCAGCATCAACATGTAGTTGACGTCATAATCGCACTATGCTCTGGAACATGTCAACGGGAACAGGGATGGAATATTCCATTGGCTAATCAGAATCAAAATCATGTCTTATTAAGATGAAGACAGTCGAAAGTCAGATTAGTGGATTGTAAAGTTTCTTGGATGAAAGAAACTTTATGACTGTGACAATTTTACATTTCTCCAAAATGGCAACATGTTACAGGATGCTCTCAAACTTCACGATATAACAAAGTATTGAACAGAACATATATATGTACACACACACACACACACACACAGCTGCGACCAACCCTACTTAACACTGCCCTTGTAACAACATGGCGGATTCATATTTAATGTCGGTCTTCTTCTTCTTGTACATAAATCGATGACCTACTGACTGAGATTTATGTACAAGAAGAAGAAGAAGACATTAGTAACATGACAATAACACGTTAATAGGGTTAAAAACGTCTCACTTTTCCTCGACATGGAGGACATCAGCGGCGTCACATCATCGTCCGATCAACTTCAAGTTAAACGTCAGAGGAAACAAGTTCATCCCAGATGTGAGCTGTGAAAGAGGAAAGGAAGAAAATTACAACAGGAAGCACGGTACGAGAGGAGGGACTGCACATGCGCAGTAGCTGCCATAGCCAGAAGATGCATGTGGAGATATTTTATCCATATTTTGTAAAGTAACTAATAGAGCTAATAGTTTATTGTAATGCTTTGCTCTGTGATTATTAATACAAGTGGTAAACTAAAGCTCAGACATGAAAACTGGCGAATGTCTGCAAGAATTGCGTCCGGATTCTTGACTCTATAAAAAAATTGACGTAGTCAGTTCACTACCTTGAAGCCTGTATTTTCTGTAGTGACCAGCAGAGGGCGATGACACTGGTCAAGTATGAATTTCTCTTACTAATATGTCCACACAAGTTTTTTAAATGAACTTTGTCTTTATGTGTCAAACTAATAATGGAACATATTTTGTTTTTGAGCACAGCTGGTCATATAAATATTATATTATTATTATGAGGCTAAAGTTTGTAAGCATGTCTTCTGTCCTCTGCAGAAACACTGGGTGAGTTAAAACTACACATTGTGGACGCGGCCTCACTTGACATTATCGTGATATTAATTTTTATTTCTTGAACTATTTCATTTTTGTCCGTTTTTGTGACTTTTTAATTGCAATCTTGATTTTTTTTTTTGGTTGCTGTTCAGGAAATAGCCAGCAGGTGGCAGCCGCTCCCCGGGCGTGTCCGCTCATGCAGGCCGTCGTTGACTGTTGACACTCGACCGGAAGTGCACCACAGCCCGCTGTGTTGTCTTCTCTCTCCGAGCAGCTTCGTCTTTTTATCCGTTTTTTAATATTTGACGTGACAAACAAACACTTCGTCCAGTTTGTGGCGTCGGTAAATAACGAGGATGGAGGAGTTTCACAACGGCAACGAGGTGTGTCCCCGAATCACCTTATTATTATGAATACTTTTATTAATTTTAATCAGATTTGTCCTCTTCCTTACTTCACCGTTAGGCAAACAACAACGATGCTAATGTCAATCATTGATAACAACATACACGTGGAGAGAGAATGAGCTAAGGATGCTAACCTGAAAGTGTATTTTGTGTAATAATAATGATGCTAAAACATGATGTTCTTGTATGTTTCTAACCCCAGTCTGTTTCCTTTATGTGTAAACAGTTAGTCTAATAACATCAGTGGCTTCCTGTTGAAAGTGGAGGATTCTGGACGTTAAAGCTGCTCTGACTCTGGTGTCTGTTGTTTTTCAGGGATCCTTCAACTCTGAGGAGGCTGATAACATTGTGAAAGAGGTGACGACGTGTGACGCCTGAACACCACATCACACTCACGTCACACCAACATTGTATCGTTCCGCTCCGTCACCTCGAGTCAGATCCTTACGTTGAAATGTTAAAGCTCGGTATATTGTCATTTCCATGAATTTGTTAGGAAACCACACCGAGACAAACGGGGATAAAGAGCGTCGTAGGTCGACGATCCCACGCTGAATATCTACTTATTGTGATGTGATGTTGTGTCTGTTAATTCCAGGCTTCGAGGTTCTACAGTCCTTATTTTTCACGTATCCTATTGTGAGAGTTTGTTTTATGTTTATTTATGTTTTGTTTTTTTCATGGTTTCTTGGAGTTGATGAAGGAGATGATTCAGATGAGCACAGACGATTATAGAGTTACTGTTGAAATAATATCAGAATATCAGATCAAACCATGGACACATGATAAAATTTTGGCCCAAAGATATTTCTTTTTTAATAGTTCCCACATCTGGAAGAAAGTTCTGTAAAAATTCCACCGGTGCTGCTGACGTGCAGAACAGTGTTTGCTCTTTGTTCCTGCGTCCTCGGGCTGAAACGGCGTCCGGTGATTCCCACATGACTGAAATACTCTGTCTGTCTGTGTGTCTGTGTGTGTGTGTGTGTGTGTGTGTGTGTGTGTGTCTGTGTGTGTGTCCGTCCCAGTGCATCGAGGGCGTGGTGGGCGCTGACGACTACAGCCAGAGTCTGGTGAACAAGTGGACGGCCAGCATCGTGGAGCGCTGCCTCACGCAGCTGGTCAAACAGGGGAAACCGTACAAGTACATGGGTAAGAGTGGAACCCGTCCTCAATCAAAGACGTATATATATATATATATATTAGAGAATGACTGTTAATGTGTCTGTGTGTCTGGACAGTGACGTGTGCTGTGATGCAGAAAACTGGGGCAGGACTCCACACAGCCAACTCCTGCTACTGGGACACGACCATGGACGGTAAGGAGAACGTCCTCCAGCGAGAGTTGAGTCAGGACATCGCAGATATGAACCACAATCCCAGCGAGTATCTCATCCTCATCGAGAAAAGTCGTTGTTATTAACAAAATTATTACTGTCAAAGGATTCATCAACTTAGCGTATTGATAAACTGAACTGTATAAAAATCTGTCAAAGATCAAAGAATTCACCCAAAGTGACTATTTTTTACATCACAGATGTTTTCCACTTAAAACTATCAGAAACATTGTCCTTGGCAGGAAATGCAAAGGTGGAACTAATAACATTAACACAGTGAGCAGCTTACGGCATCAACTATATTAATAACTTTAAATTATTGAGCACCGTTCAAAACAGCAGTTACAAAGTGCTTTACAAAGACGGACAAATATTAAAAAACAAAACATCAAAATCAACAAAACGATATGATATCATTTAAAATCATAGACATCACGGAAACTAAACAGTTAAAAGAAACATATGAAATGTTAGTGAACTTTTAACAATTTTCATTTTGGTGGCATCCCATAAAAATAGAAACAAAGGGAATTAATTCTTGCTCACAACATCTGGTACAAACGCTTGTTACTGAAAATTTCCTGAAGGAGTTTTTTTCGTTTGTCTTCGCAGGAAGCTGCACGGTGAGGTGGGAAAACCGCACCATGTACTGTGTGGTCAGTGTGTTCGCTGTGGCCATCGCATAGGACACACTCATGAATAGGCACACAACAAAAAGAAGATTAGAAGAAGAAGAGTGCAGTGTGTCCCTATGAACAGCAGGGGGCCACCAAGGGCCACATCCACACCGCTGTTTGTGCACCAGAGGAAACATCTGGATGAAAGTGACATCTTATCGTATTTATCTCTTCGCGTCACTGCACCGTTCACAGCTTCACATCACTCATCATGTTCTGTCACGACGAGCAGCGAGTCGCAGCTTCTGCAGGAAAATTAATAAATAATAATAAAAAAATAGATTTCTGAACAACAACAAGCACAGTCGTTTCTTTTTAGACAAACATGGAGGTGAACAGGACTGTTTTATTTTATCTTGATTAATCAATACGTTATTTACTGTAATGGACAAGCAAAGAAACCAGGAAATATTCACTTTCAAGAAGATGAAAATCAGAGAATTTTGACTTAATTTTCATAAAAACGACAAACTGATAAATTGGTGATTCATTTATTAGTCGGTTACTAATCAATGCATTTTTGCAGCTCTAATAAACATAAAAACAGATAATTTATCCATAATCACATGATATAATTAAATGGCTGCTGGGTCATATTTTTTCCAAACAAACAAGGTAATTCCTTTTTACTATTACTCATCTAAACGCAATCCAGGATGAATGGTTTCAGTAATTTCTGAATCTGCGTCTGTTGATTCACATCAAACGTAGAAACAGGAAACATGTCTCCAGGGCGGACGAGAGCCAATAGGAAGCTGAGGAAGGTTTTGAAAGCGGCGGTGTTTCACTTGTTGTCGAAACACAAAAGGAGAAGAAAGTAACTTGGGAAATGCAGCAGCGTTGTTTCCTCGGTTTCTCTCTCTTTTTTTTGAGCAACGAAGGCGTCTTTGCAAAAAAACGTTTGTGGTGAGAAGCAACGAGCAGAAGAAGAACAGTCACGTCCAGCAAAACACAAGCTCGTTCAATAAGCGAAATGTGAAGGAATCCATAAGCGATCGGTCTCAGACTGTTGGACCTCGGCTGCTACTTGGGAACGTTCGCTCTCACTCTCTTTTCTTTTTCCTAGAAGTTTTCCTTGTTGAAGATGAACTTGACGTCGACCTCCGAGTGGGACAGACACTGTTCTTCCAGAGATTTCCCTAGCTGAGGTGGACCACACAGGAAAACTCCCACTTTAGTTCTGAGGACACAAAAACACCATTATTTATTTATTGTGCATTTCACCAGACAGGAATATGACTTCAAAACCTGAAAGTCTTCACTTACACTAACAGATCTAAACTTTTTTACAAGAAACAGGAAGAATGATTATTTTTTAATGATGTTTGTGCACATTTTAGAAAACTTAAGTTTGCTGAATTAGCTATTAGCAGCTCCTCATTGCTATGCTCCATTGTGTATAGTGAACAATATCACTGCATAACTTTGATTCTTATGAAAACATAAAAACAGTGAAGTTCTGCTGTTAGAAGGAGCATCATAATTTATCTGATGATATCTAAACATGTTTCTGGCTGTTTATTTTATATAAATATATTTATTTTTATATTTAAAAATAGGTTCATCTTATCTGCGTGTTCCTATTTGACTGAGCTATACTTTTCTTTTGACATGAATTGCGACAAATTGTCGGACAGATAATTTGACTTGTCTTTATGTATCCATAAAGAGTCTGGTATTTAAGGGGTTAATGGGTGTAGATGAGATCACAAGCGCCACAGAATGTGTGTGTGTGTGTGTTTGAGAGAGAGAGAAAGAGAGAAAGAAAGAGAGAGTGTGTGTGTGTGTGTGTGTGAGAGAGAGAAAGAAAGAGAGAGAGAGAGAAAGAGAGTGTGTGTGTGTGTGTGTGTGTGTGTGTGTGTGTGTGTGTGTGTGTGTGTGTGTGTGTGTGTGTGTGAGTGAGTGAGTGAGTGAGTGAGTGAGTGAGTGAGTGAGTGAGTGAGTGAGTGAGTGAGTGAGTGAGTGAGTGAGTGAGTGAGTGAGTGAGTGAGTGAGTGAGTGAGTGAGTGAGTGAGTGAGTGAGAAACAAAGGGCCTCACCCCGGGTGCTTTGATGCAATATTGGTGAACTCGCTGTCCCAGTTGGGTTTCCCGTACAGAGTTTTCTGTTTGAGCCCTGTGATTGGGTCGTTCTCAGCCTCGTGGTGAACGCGGAAATGAGCCGCCTGGAGAAAAAAACAATCAAAACAAACAAAAAAACTGAATTAATTTCAGTAAATGACACAGGAGAGTTTGTCACAGTGTGTGTGTGTGTGTGTGTGTGTGTGTGTGTGTGTGTGTCTGACCTGGTTAATGATTTATAAACTGAAGATGTTACAAATTGTGTTGCTGTTGGTTGGTGTCGGGGAAAAATCTTTCCTGACTCTTAGAATGTTTAGTGTAGTTGCGAGGTTTGTTTGCCCTTTGTCCTAAATGTACAGAGACGGAGCGTTTCTGAGAGTTGAATACATCACTCTGACTGGGATAGGCACCGTGCACTGACCACTTGTTGATCTGTGTGACGAAACCAGATATCTCCTCAATATATTGGGCTCTGGTAGTAAATGATTGAGTTTGAACTCAGGTTTGACGTGTCCATCGCACCTCGGTCTCCTTCCAGCGGGTGAGGTAGATGTTGTAGCTGAGGAAGTCGGTCACGTCCTTCTCCGTCATCTGAGCCTCCAGCGACTGCAGCAGGTCTGCAAACCACTCGAAGGCCTGCGTCTCCGGACACAGCCAGTAGAAGTAGATCTGAGGACAGACGCGAGTCAAGCGGAGGATGGGCAGTTTGATCGATTATCGCTGGGATAAGCAAGAAAAATACCATAAAACAGAAATTATATATTTATTTTTTGTACAGGAGCACAGCAAGTAAGTGTAAGTAGGTAGGTGGGTAAGGAAGTAGGTAAGTAACATCCCTTGTCTCACCTTCTTGGTGAAAACGTCCTGGTTGTTCTGGATGCGTTTGTACCACACAGACTTGAGGATGGAGGCGAAAGGAGTCACTCCGATTCCCGCGCCCACCAGCATGACCACCTCGTAACCAAACACGTCTTCGCTGGCGGTACCAAACGGGCCGTCTATGGCAACCCTGACCGACGAGAAGAGACGGAGAACTAAATATCCAGTATCATGATGAATCTCGTGTCCATGTTTGTCCAAATGAGGGTCTGTAATCTCATAGATGAATATTTGAACAGTAACTGAAGTTTAGTGATATTTGAAACCAATGGACAATTGCAACAAGGGATTGAATTTCATGTATTATAAATTCTTAATCTGAGCAGCTGTCAGATAAATGCAGTGGATTAAAAGATACAATATTTCCCTCTCGTGCACTGAGGAACCAGAAGGAAGAAACAAGAAATTTTGAAACTTCACTGAAAAGGAAATACATCTATGTCAATCTATAATTGCTTGTTTGAAGGCCCGGTCAAACCGAAGCGATCAAAGCGAGCGGCTAACTGCCCTGGAGGTGACTGGATCAGAGGCAGCAGGTCTGCGTGAGGCCTCAGTCTTTCGTTGTCTGGCCTGAAGGGAACAGCAGGACCACTGTGGAAAACACAATGGACGGTGGGTAGACCGCGTCGTACGTATTGTGTTTTCTACGGTTTCTCTGCGTCACTCACTCCCTCCTGAAAGGGAGACGAATTATAGGGGCCCACACCATGGGTCTTAATCACAGGGCTGTAACTGTGACCCCCCATCGGCAGCTTCTCAAAGTAGCGCTGGGTCGGCAGTTAAGTGCAATCAAAAGCAATTCCAGGTAGAATTTGCCTCTTGTATCACACACTTCCACCGTTGTCGTACTTGGGCAGTTTCCAGGCGTCCTGCGTCTCGTTTTTGTCTCCGCCGCAGGCCTCGTACAGCGCCTGGGTCCAGTCCCCCACGATGCGGATGTGTGCGCTGAAGTAGTCCTCCTCGGGGGCGGAGGTCAGGGTGAAGGGGTGCCACTCCAGCCGGGAGATGGACGGACACTGGATGAAGACGTACTGACCCACCTCCATCCTGAAGCCTTTCTTCTTCATCTGCAGCTCCAGGGTCTTGGAGGGGTGCATCACCACCTGAAGGCCAGGTAGAGCTCTGAGTCAGGTTATTTAATTTCCATTTTTGATAAATTACAGATTCTGCCAAATGTCAGAAAATAGTGAAAAATGTCTTGTTTTTCCAACAAATAGTCAAAAACCGATAAAATTTCAGTCCACAACAACATAAAAGCAGCAAATGTTTGATAAAAGATCAATGTAATATCAAAATATCTCAATAAATCTGTAAATCTTTTGTCCCTTTGAATAGTATAAATATATAATGCACTCTCTGCTGCACTAATCTTTCAAATTTGTCTCGTTTAATTACAAAAATCTTTCATATTTTTGTAGATTGTAATATGGAAGTATTATGGCTTTGAATGCTAAGATTATCTGCAAACATTTTCGTTCTGTTCTCATGTCGTCTGAGGCCCTTAGATCCTTTAATGTGAATACAGGTGTTCAGTGCCTTGTGCAAGGAGAACCTCGTCAAACCTGCTGCCGTTTGTTTAAAACACATACACACCTTGGTGACGACCACTTTCTGGTGGGATCGATAGAAGCGAACGAGCCTCTCGCACACATAGAGAATCATGGGACCCACCACCCACTTCCACGTCTAGAGAAAGGAAAATGTTGCGAAATGTGGAATGAGACAAGTGTGAGGAAATAGAAAGTCCCAGTTGTTATTTAGAGAAACAGTGTGTGGAACGTGAGATGCTATGTAGACAAAACGCCCTGTGATCTTAAAAGCCCTCACCATCGGTGGGTTTCCAGCGAACACTGGTACAGTACAGTTGGACCCAACGTCTCCCCAGTCCTCAAACTGGTCAAAGCAAAACTCTGGGTTGTTTGTCTGCAGGCTAGTAGGCGTCTGTCCTCGTACAATCCGCCTGCAGTCATAAAAACATAAAGGATGATTGGTATGAATGATTATGTAATGAAGTTAAGTTTGAGTCCAAATGTTGGCACCTCCAAGTCAAGACCGAGGCTAAATGGGGTCATGTCGTGGTTAAAAGACAAATCTCATTCTGAGGAGGAAACTACACCTTTGTGCTCTCTTCTTACCCAAAGCCGTGGAACACCAGGCCGATGAAGAAGATGACAAAGAGATGGTGGGTGTACCAGAACACCTCGAAGTACGACCTACGGATCACCTCCATGGACGACGTGATGATGAGGATGAGGGCGAGCGTGATCGCCACGCCTGTCAGCCCGGCGATGGTGGTGAACATGACGATGGTGGGGTTCTGCATTAAAACACCGTTTTTTTGGAAGAGTTAAGGTATAATCACGCAGCTTCTTAGTCACGATATCGTTCAGGGTCAGGGAGTCCTGGCTTCTAAAAGTTCCTCAATTATTTCCACTTTAATCCTAATGCCCCGGCAGCTCATGTTTCCTGGATGTTTCCTCTTGTGTACCAAATGTTTGTTTTGTTGTGGTTTCTGGTTACTTTGTTGGATGGGATGCTTGGACTTCCCACGTACTCTTTGGTTCCTCAATATAGAAAGAATGAAGACATTTACATTTAAAAATGAAAATGAAAGTGGTGAAAGGGTCAGTTTACGTGTGAGAAGTGGGTAAAGTTGTAGTAGTGGATTCAGTTGTGAAGTGAAAAGATGAAGGCAGTCGAAATGTCCACTGAGGTTTGACCGTTGGAATCTTGAAATACATGGAAGTATACATCAAAGTGCTCTGCTCATTGGGGGATTTGTTGGGTTTCCCCTGACCTCACTATGTAAAGTTCCTTGAGAACATGTATGTTGTGATATGGCGCTATACAAATAAAATTGAAAATTGAATTGAAAAGTGTCCTTTTGTATTATGTTTTTGTAAAAATGCCATTTGAAGCCAAATGATAGAATCGCAAAGAGGAAGTTTCTGAAATGACAACATATCTGCAAAGACCAATACTTTCAAACAGGAAGGTTGAGAGATGAAGTAATGATAGACACCAAATTTAGCAATCAGGCAGAGGGAATTTCAGAGAATTTTGCAACACACTCAAGCAAACAAGCTGAACACAATACAAATATGAACTCACCGTCTCATTGGTCCTGATGGGGTTCAGGAAAGATGCGTTGTCTCCGGTGCCAATTTCAGAGAGGATGAAGGGCAGGAGGCTGCTGTTCCGATTCAGCTGGGCGTCCATGAAATACTCGAAGTTAAACAAGTGTGCAATGATGTGCACGGCTACAAGGCGAGAGAGGAGAGGTCCTCTTAATTCAAAGGTCAAAAGGCCATCATCCCAAATATGACACACAAGATACATGAAGAGTAAAGGTGGTGAAAGTTTCTATGCAGCTGACATGCAAGACAATTTTCCTCTTTCTTTGTAATATTGAATTTTTGTCCTGTTTTATCTACGTCTCCACTCAAAAGCGATACCTGTGTGGAAGGCGATCATGTAAGCCACCAGTTTGTGGAAAGCGATGTTTCGGTCCAGTTGACGAGCCGCTGTGCGGCTGCAGTACTGAATGCACACAAGAAAAGAAGAAAACATATATAGAAACAAACTATTTTTCAAATCATTATCAAATCTTAGGCAGTCCACTTTAGTTTCCATGGATACCTGGATGGTGCCACGCAGGAGGGAGAGGAGGTTTCGGCAAACTGGCAGCAGAATGAGCATACAGTTGAAGTTGAGGCAGGCAGCGGGAGCTCTGGCCCAGGACAGAGCATGCTGAGGCGACACAGAGAGTGGTGGGTTACTTCAAAATGTAATCAGATTACTTACAAAGAGTCTTAACTAAACTATCATTTTTTGAGCCGTAACCATGAGCTGACACATTCCTTGATCCGTTAAAGTTGTGCAGATTAGATACAAAAGTTAAGAGACTCTGTGTTTCACTTCTGCTGACTGAAACCCTGCAGCTGTGCAGCAGAGGAGGTGGTTTTGACTCAGTGCATCGGGAAGCCAGCCGTGACCACAGAGAAAACTCCAACCCTGAGGTCAGACGACCTTTCCCTCCACGACGAGAAGTTTGAGCCCCGTGTAGATAAGGTGAGATAAGTGTGGGCGTGGACTTTTGTCAACTGAGACGCCTGAGTTCATTTAGCCATTAGGTGTTGAGGATTAAAAAACTTTGGCAGTTTGTTACAGTAGGGGAATAATTCACCTGATAAGGTGATATCTAAAGAGCAAAGACTTCATATCACTATTCAAACCCACAGGGCTTCTCTAATGCAGAGCCAAAGAAACCTGATGAATGACTGAAATAATAGTGTAGGAAGAGCTTTCATTATTATAGTTTAAACATCAAGAATTAAATCAAATCAAATCAAACAGAACACTGGAAATAAAGGTGGACGACACGTCTCCAGTTTCTACTTGCGGACCGATGTCTTCGATAAAGGCGCCGCCACTTTACGCTTTTGGCGTCATTTGGAGCCGGAGCCTGTGAAGTCGTGATCATGACACAATGACAGGAACCACCTTTGGAAACATTTATTTAACGTCTACTTTGATTTCTTTAGTTTGGTCCATGTCCCATCTGCTAACATGGATGGGGCGGTCTTAGGTCATGCAGTATGACCTATACTGCATCCAGACACCAGGGGGCGATCATGAGGATTCGGGACATGTCATGTCGTCCATCTTTATTTATGGTCTATGATATCACCAGAACGGAATATATAAATAAATTATAACATTCATTAATTTATCAAGGTTTTTTGACATTAACATTTTACAAGAAACAGGAAGAATAATTTAGCTTTTGCCCCATCTTTAACCCGTTGTTATTATTATTATTATTACTGCAGCCAGCTGCCAGGTGGCGATAATGAAGATTTGGCTTCACTTTAGAAGAGCTGTCATGTCGTCCATCTGCAATCTCTCATTGGTGATCACCAATAGTAGTAGAAAAACCAAAAGATATTCTGTTTGACATCACGGAACATCAAGAAAATAAATAATAATAACCGATAAATCTGTCCTCTGCTGAGAGAGAGATATTTAGAGAAGAAAGGAAGTGTTGGCGTCTGTAATTAAAACGTTTGATGTCGACTTAAAGCAGCTGCAGCAACTTGAGGAACTGAAAACATTATCTTTTTGAGATGACTCATTTGATATGTTATCTTTATTTGTTCTGCTCTCCGGTAAAGTTAATGTTTGCAGTGCAGCAGGAAGTGGAGCTGCAGGTGGGACTCACCCCGAGCAAAACCCTGGTGTAGAACCATCGCTCCACCAGGAAGGCCATGTAGAAGTGGACGAACAGGAAGACGTTGATCCCGAGCCACACCAGCTGTGACACACATCACGTCGGGTTAAATGGAAAGACGGTAAAACAAGGTAAATACTGAAACCAAAAGGAAACTGCTAAAGCGTCAAATGTGTTCGAACAGATCATGTCACAGTCCGCGGTTCTCTGGAGGAAGTTTTGAGAACCTGACGTCTGGTTTGCATTTACAAATTTTAAATGACACAAAAGTTGGTTTAGATTTTACTCTAAATCTTTAACCCAAGTCAAAAATCAAAGCTGTGCACCAACATGTAAGATTTATTAGGTCATGGATAGATAAATATTATTATCAATTTCTGTGTCATACTATTGATTTTGGCTCACCCCTCTCGCATTACAAGACAACCCGGATTTACAAAAATGTACATCGCACGAGAAAGAAAGAAACAAAGAAATGAACTCATTGCATTAAGAACTATTATGAATTTTTAAACTGACTTGATATAGAGCTTACCTCTCTCTCTCTCTCTCCAGATATTGTGCTGTTGTATGAACTACATCATCCACATTAACAAAATCAATATTTTTTTCATCTTAGAAAACAAAATGAAACTCGATATCTACATTATTTAGACATCACAGCGGACAAATCTGCTTTTCTTGCTATAAATTAACATATTCTTCAGTTTCCAGAGTCAAAGGTTTAATTTCTGATCTGATCTGGACACATTTTTTTTTTGCTTTTTAGACAGATTATATTTAACAAAAATACCAAAACATTTTGGATTTGTTTATAGATAGATAGATAAATACTTTGATTGATCCCCAGGGAAATTTGATCCCACTGTCCTTCGTTCTGGTCTAACACAGATTCAAGACAAACCAAAGTTCATCTTTTCATTATCAAAATAATTTAAAGCCTCAGCACAGAATAAAAGCATCCCCCAACCAGGATACCTGGTACATATTTATTTATCCGCCTAGAAAAATCTTAAAGCTCTGTATCAGGTGATTAATGCAAGTGTGGGGAAAAAAATTAGAGAAAAAAGGGATGAATTTAGCAATAAAAAGTAAAAAATATGGTAAAAAATACTCACAATAACAAAGATGGAGAGTCCCTCATTGGCAGCAAAGTTCCCCATGGTGAGTGTGTGTGAGTGTGTGTGTGTGTGTGTGTGTGTGTGTGTGTGTGTGTGTGTAAGGAGGACAGTGAGATGGAGACGCCTGGTAACTCATTTTATAACCTGCAGTGAAGAGCAAACAAGGAAGTGGCTCTTCTGTAAATCTTTGATCCATTATTCACAATTAGATGCCGAGTACAGAACAGTAAAACGATCAAACAACGATCAGAGCTGAGAGGACCAGGTGGACGTACAAGAATTCAAATTTTTTTCTTGACTTTAAAAAGATGATTGAAGAGTTTCAATGTTTACAAATTGATCATTTTCTACAACCGTGTCCCTCAATGACTGATCGTTCACTGATTGATTGCTTTTGTCTCTAAAAGGTCATAAAACAGGGAAATGTCTGTAAGAGTCCAAGATGACATCATCTTCATTGATCCTCTTTGTATACAGTTATTGATCTTTATATACAGTCACTGATCGTCATCTGTCCACAGCTGGTTGTCTGTGTGGAAGTTGCAGACAGATGTGGATGGTTCTGGACATTGTAGAACATTGTGGACGTTGTAGACAGATGTGGACAGATGTGGACAGATGTGGACGGCTGTACGCCGTCGCCCTCCCGTCGTCCAGTCCTGAAGGAGTTAAACCCGGGGAACAGGTGACGGTTGAGGGGGAACTAGACAGCGATGGTGACACCGTGAGGAAGTGGCAGATTTCTAAACGTGAAGTACTACAGATAAATTGCCACATGCTTCCTGTTTCAGACTAAACTGAACTGAATCAACACCTGAAGGGAAAAAACCAGGAGAGTAGAAAAGTAGAAAAGCTCTTGTAGAGATGCGGTTTTAGGTTTTCTGGATCTATGTTGTGGTTCTAACCTTAGAGAGGTTGGACCTGGTTCCTCGAGTCCTCGGCGTGGTTCAAGTCTTAGTCAGATCCAGGTTGTTGATACTTTATGAAGTGACAGGTTATTGATATGAAGGTCAAGTGATGTGTGTCATCACTGGAATGTCAAACATCTGTATTTGAAGAAGAACCCAGCGTGTCCCGGTCGACGCTGAGTTTCCAGCTATGGAGGTTTATCCAACAAGCTCCCGTGTCTGAAAACAGTCACATTGTTTATTTAATTTTTAACAAAACATGATTGAAATGAAAATACAAATACAGACCATACAAAATGATGGACGGGTGATCGGGGTTACGCTTTTTAAATTTGATTTCGGCTTTAAAAAAACCCACAACAACACTGTTGCACGGGTGCTTTCAAACTTTCACTCGGGATTACTGTCAATCAGATCGCTGCAGATTGTCCCGAGGATTGAATTTTGTAGATTATGTGTCAGACCAATCGTGGTTAAATCCTACAATGGCGTTCTCCCGTTTCCTGCGAGGCTGCTAACTGTGTTAGATAACCACTCTGGTGCTCGGCTTCTTTTACTGACTGTACTTGTTGTTTCAAAGCTTTAGATATCATGTCATTGTGTCGGTATAATCCCAACTCCATTTTAACACAAACACTGTAAAGTGTGTTGCTGCCCCCTGCAGCAAACAACACGCAGTGTCAGCGTCATATTGAAAAATGACTACTAACTAATATGTCTGTAAAAATCTGATCAACTGATTTTAATCAACTACTTGTGTGTGTGTGTGTGTGTGTGTGTGTGTGTGTGTGTGTGTGTGTGTGTGTGTGTGTGTGTGTGCTCATTCTGTCACATCTCGTGTGTGCCACTCTGCCATTAAACTTGAATAATGTATTTTCCCCGCTCGCTTTCACCACCACTTGTCCTCTTGTTCGACACCGCTGGGACACACTTGCACACACACACACACACACACACACACACACACACAATACAGATGTACTGTACGTGAAACCTCTCTGCGTCTCCGTTGATACTCTGCAGATGTTGTTGCCGTAGTTCTAAAAGCTTCTCTCTGTCGGACGCTTTGGGAATCGTGGTCCGTGTCTTTACATTTTGCTTCTTCTTCTCCGATTCCTCGTTCAGGACTCGTCAGTCAGAGATGAGATGAGTCTTTTTTTTATTGGTACATATAAACAAGGTGAACAATCTAACAGTAAAGTATATCTGAACCTTCTGTGAGAATGAGAATAAGAAATAAAACCAAAGACAGAAACTTGCATTGTACAAATAATACAAAAACGTGTCCTGTTGCAGTCTGAACGTGAACCCCGACCTTTCCAAATGAAAAACAAAACAATACATGGTGGCTGTCGCAGCAGGATATTGATTTAAACTAGTTTCCAAATATTTTATAAATAATTTTTCAGTTTTAATCAGATTTTTTGCACAGGTCGTCGACCTGCTGCTGCTGATGTTGTCACTAATCTGTCAGGGGTCACGTGGGGTCAATGAAAATCCCCAAACTGATGAAAAATCTTTAACTGTATGGTTTTAGTTTAGATTTAAATACTTTATAAATAATAATTTTGGCAAAAATACACTCTTTCTGATTGTTTTTATGTTTTATAGACATTTTCTGGAAATCTTACTACAGGGGGCTGGCAGGAAACGTTCCGGAAAAGAACTGGTCCTCTTACTTGTACTTGTACTTTACTCATAGTCTTACACTTAATCTTACTCGTACTCCTACTAATACTCTTCCTTGTACTCGTACTCTTACTTGTTCTCGTACTCGTACTCGTTCTCGTACTCGTACTTGTAATCATACTCTTCCTTTTTCTCGTACTCGTTCTCGTACTCGTACTCGTACTCGTACTTGTACTCACACTCTTTCTTTTTCTCGTACTCGTTCTCGTACTCGTACTCGTACTTGTACTCACACTCTTACTCGTACTCGTACTCGTATGTTCACCAGCTCGAACCTCCAGCTGCTCCTCGTCTCGCTCCCGACGAGCTGCGGCGTGAAATAGAATCTAGTCTTCGTTCACTCTCTCTGCTCGTTCCTCACAAACGCAGCTGGATTAAATATGTATTTTCAGTGTCTGCAAACGTCAATCAGTAAAACAGGCCTCATCAAAAATTAAGACACCAGATGTCTTCAAACATTTACAGGGTGCATATGTGAACTATAGCTCACACATTAGGTTTTATCATCTTATTACCCATGTTTCACGTAGCATCAGTGTTTCTCCGTGAGACAAAAAGAGGAAGACTGAATGTTGAAACCGTTTTTTAAATGTCGTCGCAGTGAAGTGCTCTTCCCTGAGATCACTTTGCTCTCTTGTTGGACGTGTGCCGCTCCTGTCTCTCTGCTTCGGGCTGCATTTATTCATGTTTAATATACTGTATGTATGTATTCCCTCAGCCTGCGGGAGTCGGCACCGACCGAGGCACCTGATGTAAAACGTCAGAAGAAGCACTGAAGGTCCATGTCCATGAGAGAAAAAACAATCTGCTGCTGGAGGTGAAGGTTAGAGCAACACTCACTCACGTGTGTAATTTACACAAAAGGTCTCTGGTGATTTTCCCTCCTAATCTGGGGGAAGGGGATTATGATAAATCTGTTGCTTAGCGACTGTGACATCACCACCGACCCATTTCACAATCACAAAGTGCCGCCGTCCGGCGGTTTGTCCGCCGCGAGCCGTGGGGGAGCACGTCCACGTTCACGTCTGACAACTTCTTCAATTAATCATATTAAAAAACTGTTTCGCTGATGAGCTTAACGACATTTACGTGACATTTCTGTTTATAATCCATCAGTGAACGTGACCTGGGCTCAGATTGTATTTAATGTATTTTGCAAAAAAAGTTCACAAATTAAAGTTTTGTTAAAAACCAGCATTAAGCATCAACATTAAAGAAAAAACTTCTCTCCAGAGGTAGTTTTAATATTTTCAGCTAATATGTTTTTCAAACCTACTGAGAGTTTTTTTTCTTTTTCTTTCTTTTTTTTTTTTTAATCAAAACTCAATCTAAATGTTTTTCACCCCCTGGGAATGTCTGATGCTGCAAAGGATGATGGGATATTTCAGTCTGGACTGATGAAGTACCCAGCATGCCACTGGGCTGGGAGGATTTCCTGCGTCTTAATCGACGGTAAAACTGAGTTTCAGGCCGTCGCTCGGACCGAACAAGTGATCTGAGGACATCCTCCCGGACCTCAGGGATATTATCATTTCATGTTTTCAGACATTTTATACGCAACAAAAAGAAAAGTAATATCAGAGCCCAGATGTGGATCTGTTCAGGTCGAGACAGGATTCAGCCAGTGAACAGGCAAAGTCTGTAATTTTATTAAGTCAAATCAACATTTAACTGTTGTACAATCTGTCCACTTGATCTTACTTTATACGTTGATTATGAGCCGAAACTCAGATTAAATTAGATTAAAGTTCACAAAATACAATATTAGAGTTTACCCTTGTGGTTTTGTTTAAGTTTTTCAGGCCCAAAGTGGTCAAACGATAGATCATAAATAAAGATGGACGACGCTTCCTCCCGTTTTACAAAAATGCTACCACCTACAACCATGCGGGTGTCGGTGATCGGACGGCACCAGCTGTCAATCACACTGTATCCATGCCCCCGATACATCATGTATTGAGGAAGACTTGGAACTAGAGATTGAACCAGAAATCCCCTCAGGAAAAAGTTTCACTGAGTCACTTCTCACAGAGTCGCCCTCTGCTGGTCAGTACACAGAATACAGGCTCCAGACACTGTGGCTTCACTTTCTGGACTCGCGTCCTACGTCTGTTCTCATGTCCATGTTTTTGTCTCGTAAAGCAGTTTGTAACTGTGTTTTGAAATGTGCTAGATAAATAAAGTTTATTATGATGTGCAATCTAAGTCAGTGTAAAATCCGGGTCAATTGTTGTAACATAACTGACACACGCTCGTGTTTAAAGTTCATGACAACAGATTCTTCTAAACACTGCTGTCTTTTCGTTGCCCTGGTTGCTGCAGCCGCGGGACGCGAACCCTCTGATGAATCATTCAGCGGCGGACGCTCACCAGCTGATTGGAGTCATGCGTCTCGGCTCCGGGGCCTCGCAGCAGCAGTCGGGCTGCTCTCATTGGTGAAACATCATCGTGGAGACAGAGGACGAACAGATCCTCAAAGACAAGCAGCTCTGGAATCTGATTATGTCCGTCTCTGTGGGGCAAAGTCACACCCACAGTAAAACTTATCCGACTGTTCCTTCACACGTCATGCGAGGATGACTGCGGCGTTGCAGGTTTCCCTTCAACAACACTCCACACCCTGAAAACACATACTTCACTGTCGTCTTCACATTCTCTGCATTGTGTTGATGTTTTTGAGTTTGTCGGCCCCGCTGCGAGTCTCTTAACCTGAAATAGCACTGATTTGCTCGGGGCATCATGTGATTGGCTGAAAGGTTCTCTCCTGAAAGGATCTTTTCAGACACTCAGACAGTGACGGCCTTTCTTCAACTTTCAGAATTTCATTAATCGAGAAAACACCGCAAGTCACTTCCTCTGCTCTGCAGCTTCCGACCACGATGACCAGACGAAATAACTAAGTAGGAAACTTAAACTTAAAGTGTGAAAAAGAAAAATCAATCTCTTTTTGGGGAATTCCATATCTCCACAACAACATTGGAACAACTTAATATGTGTTTGTTTTTTAAATTGCCATTAAATGTCAATATTTTCACCAAGTGTTGAATTATCTTTACTAATTATAAGTATTTCAAACGTTATTTTTTATATCGTTAATTAGATTCCGTCTATTTCATTGTTTGTGTGTTTTGTCACTGCTGGTCCTCCAGACGCCCTCCAGCGGCGAGGACCGGGGGGGCGGGTCCAGTCGGAGGGGGGAGGAGCCTCGGAGCTCCAGCTGGTGTTCGGCTGATGACGCGTGATCAGGTGGAGAGAGAGAGAAATCTCTTCACAGAGGAATGGGCGTCGAAATCACCGAGGAAGGGAAGAGGCAGTGAACGCAACACTCCGCAGCCGCAGCAGCAGCAGCAGCAGCGGCTCCTCCACGGGGACTCCGCCGGACCACGGGCGGCACCCTCCGGACTCCGGACAGCCCCGGTCCCGGCCCCGGCCCCGGCCCCGGCCCCGGTCTGTGTTAGAGGACTCGGTCTCCAGGAGCGTTAACTGCAGGTAAGACTCAGGCTGTCTCATCGGAAACTACACGTGCGCACAGGTGCGACTTCATTCAAAGTTGAGAGGAAGAAATGAATGAATGAATGAATGAGGATCATCATCATGCAGGTCAGGCTACAGATCAAATAAAACAACATCTGTAGTTGTTTTGACCTGTGGTGTGTTCAGTGTCACCCGCAGCAGAGGTGGGAACAATGTGGTATTCTAGAAAAAGATGTCAACAACAACAACGACAACAACAACAACAACCACATCATCAAAAGAGAAAAGGGAAGGAAAAAAGATCATATAATGTCCCGAGAGTTAAACCAACTCTTCTCTAAAATACTTTTTGATCATTATGATGCAGGCTTAATATTATTTCATATTTATTTCATGGCTGCATTTGAATAGTTGTCTCAGATTTTTCTCATATTTCATGTTTAATTTAAAATCACGAGCTGCACAAAGATTCTGTTGTGGAACCAGATTCTCAGTCCAATGAGAATTTCAAATGAGTTTTTCTTCTTCTTTCTTTTAGACAAGTTCCTGATGTTAGGTAGTTTGGGGCAAAACCACCTCACCTGCTGATATGTGGTTATGAATATCAATATGTATGGAAGTGTGAAGCTGTCAGAATTATATTTTACATCTCATCTTATATTTTCCAAACACATTTTTGTTCCCTTTAGCATCACAAATATCAGTAAGTATGGAAGTGGGAAGATGTCAGAATTCTATATTTCTATAGTGTAAAGTTCTGTGTCACTGTTACCCACATGTGTTGTTGGAGATAAGACTGGAAACACCCAGAACAGGCAGGCGAGTTTCAAAACTGAAACGTTCATGTGGAGAAATGATAACGAGACGAATCTTAGGTCCGGCGAGTTGAACTCCAGGTTTCATAAAAACACAAACACTTGAAAAGCTGACGATTCGTCTCTGGCGTCAGATCATAAATGTGGTCGTATTGTTTTGAACGATCAGCTGACGGTGATGTCGTGGTCTCTGTGCACACGACCAATAGTTTTTCTTCGTGAAGACTTGTGTTGGGACCTCGTGGTTCAGGGTTTGACTTCGAAACGTGGAGTAACAGAATTGATTATTGATTTATTGGTGATGTAACACAATGCTCCTCTCTGTCTGTAACGGGTTTTGTTGTTTAGATATTTATTGTTTGATTCCACATATTTACATGAAGCAGGAAACTGTTGCAGATGTTGATATGTGTTTACAGTAGAGCCTGGTCAATATATCGGTTGGCCGATGTTGACATATCAATATCTGTGTTCATGTTTGCTTATAGGAGAACTTTTGTTTTAAAGTTGAAAACGTGCATTTTTATTTATATTGTATGTTAAAAAAAAGTTTATATTCTTAATTCAAGTTTTATATATTCGGTTGTATTTATGATTTCTTTTATTTAGAGTTATTTATCGTGAAGTTTATGGTTAAACTGTAAAATATCAAGACTCAGTTACATTTCTTTGTCATGAGGCTTGATAACGACTTTTTAAAATGTATATATCAGCAGATTATTTGTTGTCGGAATTTCTTTCACCTTCTCACATCGCCATCAACCTCAAAACTCCACATTGATCAGGCTCTGTTTTACAGCAGCAAATATGATTTGAAATATTATTGGCAAATAACAAGATAAATGAAATGGGATTGAATCTGGTTACATGATTTTTTTTCAACCTTGAGAGAAAAAATCAATCCAGACGGCAGATGTCCTGATGATTTATTAACTGAGAAATTCATTGTCAAAATAACCAATGAGGTTCTGACATGATCAGTTGTAGGTGGAGGAGTCATCTGAAGTCGTTTATCTGATTATTGATCACCGATCGATCTGATTTTAATAAATGTTCATCTTTCAAATCAAAAATGAAAACTGTAGGTAAAATATATTTGCAAGACCTTTTTGAGACAAATGGATCTGAAGCTATTCTGATAATTGATTAATGATTTGAACCATAACTGAACATGTTTGTATTTTGTTGTGGGATTTGATTGACAGATAAACTTCAGTATTTTCTTATTATATATAAACAAAACAATAATCGATTGATCGATTGATCGTTGGAGTTGTTGTTCATAACGACTCCCACATGATTTCTAATCCACAGAGCTGCAGGATTTGAATCAGCAGTAATTAACCAGAGGGAGTGAGCGCGGACTCTGATTGGTTTAATAACCTGGTGATGTTGACGTGATATGATTATTGATAAAGAGGCGTAGACAGGTCAGTGAACGCACACCTGTTGAACCGTGTTGTGAAACACGCAGCAGACGCTGGACCTGGAAAGTAAATGAAGCTCTGCAGTTGTTCATTTTCCTTCCTCCTGATCCTGTTTAGTTGAAGAGGAATCTTCACGTATGTAACTCGATCAGCCCTTTACAGTACAATATACTTTACAGCCCTGTGTGGCAGAGTACAGTCCTGTACAGTTCCCCCTGTCTGCTGTCCGCCGCCGCGGAAAATCCATTCCAGTGCTTCATGGATCATGAGCGATGCTGACGCCAGAGGAGACGTCGCCTCTGCACTGATTGAATTGACCACGTCAGAGGCGAGACCCAGAGCATTAGCGTGTCAACATGTGAAGCTGCGCCGTGCAGCAGGAGTGAGGCCTCGCAGAGCTGCTGAGGCCCAGTGATGCTCCCACGTTACGGCCTGGAGGTCACGCTGCAGGTCGGCGCTCAGCTGACATGTAAATACATAACAAGGTCATGGGCGTCGACCACATGAAGACCACAAGTTCGTGGTCATTGGCCCCTTGTTTCCCACCCTCTCGCCCGGTCACCGGCCTCCTCCTCTGGCTGCAGAACACAACGCTGTCACTGCTGAGGAAGTAGGACAAACTCTACGCCGGCGTCATGGCGGTTTTTTCGTCCAAATTCAGCCCTTAAGCAGTCTTTGAAAATTGTCCCTTGTAGCGTTACAGACTTTAGCGAGACATGTTTTCAGCTCATTTTCTCTGAGTGGGTATGATTAATATTTTGTAGTGAAAAAAAAAAAAATGACAGCAGAAGAAACGAGACACGTTGTCCAGTCACTTATCAACAAGACTGTCCTCCAACTTTCTCGTACACTTGCTGCTCGTTTGACACGTGTGTGTGTGTGTGTGTGTGTGTGTGTGTCTGTGTGTGTGTGTGTGTGTGAGTGCGTGAGTGCGTGTGTGTGTGTGTGTGTATGTGTGTGTGTGTCGACCTGTTCTTGATCATGATACTGTAGCTGTCAGTGTGTTAATTAGTAACAGTTCAACCTGGACACAGTTATATAACGCTGTTCTGTTTACGCCAAACGTAACATGTGACTTCCTGCGGATCGAATGCCCCTGTCTGTTCAGATCAGCGCTTCCTGTCCGTGCTTGTGTGTGTGTGTGTGTGTGTGTGTGGATGCTCTGACCGCTGCTCGAGATCCACAGCAGCATTCATGCTGGGCAGATAAGACTTTATCACTCCGTGGATCTGCACATGATGGTTGAAGCCGTGGCCACGAAGTCCGACAGGAACATCTCATTCCTCACAGCTGTGGAAAAACTGCCGCCGCCAAAACCTTTTAGGGACATCAACCGAATCCCAACCTGGAAATCTGCCCCGCAGGCGACACAGAGCTTCACTTATTTAACTATTTGTTAAACTTTTGTTTGTGCAAGAGGCAGGAAATCTTTAATATTTGAAACTTTTGCACGTGAGATCTGAGACGTTTTCCAAAAACTTTGACTATGAAGATTTATTTTGTAAACTGGAAACCCTTTATTTGTGTGAAGTTTAAGTGATGACAGTTCTACACTGTGTTGTTTTTTCCGGTTTGTGTTCGCAGACTTTGTTGTTAAAGGTCAGAGAAACTCGGCATCTATTGTAAATCAGTAAGTAAATAAGTAATACTACTGGCTAACTGTCGTGGTGATGATTTAAAAGAGAGTCCAAAGACATTTTTGTCTCTACTCGACATCTGGTCAAGTTTCTGCCACAAGAGTTGTCGCTCGTTGTGCAGTTTGAGTTTAATCACGTGAATCGTGAACAATGCGACTTTCAGACAAACGGCTGGATTATGATATTACGTTTTCCTCCTCGCCGTTTTGTGCATCAGGATGATGGCATCCTTCTCGTCAGGTTGATGAACACAGATCTCCGTCATTGTTTCCCTCTAATTGGATGCAGACGAGCTCGGATCATCTGCTCCACGCGTCGTCAGATCTGTGAATAGTTTGAGTGATTTGTGCTGTTGGTTGCTGCATGGCTCTATTTATATCAGCTTACACTTCATGAAGGTGCCTCACAATGAATTGTCAATAAAAAAATTTAAAAAATAGGAGGAAAGTAATACATGTCCCTTTTAAGGCCAGGGTTGGACTATTATCCATTTTAAATCCGGCTGTGTGGTCGGGGGAGACTGGTCGTCACGGCAACAGGTGAAAAGGGACTCGTAATTGGCCGCTGAAGATCAGAGAGCGGAGCGTGCGGGCGGTAGTGAAGGTGCCTTCATGTATCAGATGAACCTTTGTGAGAATCAGTTGCTGCCGAACGCGTGACAATATTTTTGTCGTGATCCGAAGCACAAAGTTTTATAGATTATAGATTATAAAAAATCCTAATTCAGGTTGTGCAGATTTGCACATTTCACGTTTGTGAACATTTTGTGCACATTTCAGTTAGACGAGACGACACTTTAAGATATTTCTCAAAAAGTGTGTCAGACTCAAGATCATTCAATCAATCGGAGGCAGTAAATGGACTTGGTGGTGAATTCCTCTTCGTACTGTTCGTCCGTAACATTCTCACAGACGTGCACAAACATTCACTTGGTCTCAAATATTGAAGTCGGAAGGTTTTGACTCATATTTCATATGTAGATGAGGTTGTTATCTGGAAAATGCTGACGTTCGCTCAAATCAGTTTTCCTCCGTGTCCAAAGTCCATATGTCTGCGGGTCACAGATCCTCAGATTATATTATCCTCTGATATCAACATGATGGGGTCATTAGATTATGATCATGAGACACTCGATGTAGAAACAAATCATGACTCCTGATAAAACAGGAAATTAACTCATATACAATTTGGTGATTCCAGGCTTTTCATACAACTTATTTAAATGTTTGTCCCTGAAGTGCAAATCACAAGTAGGGAAACACAACAGCAAATCAGAAAACACAACACAACTGCAAATATTAAAAAAAACGTTGAATAAAAAAAGGTAAATCCAAAAGCACAACTGCAAATACGAAACGCACACTGTGCACAAGTGTGTTTTATGCTTTGTGGTTGTGTTTTGTGATTTGTGGTGGTGATGTGCACTTCAGGGCCACCGTACATTTCCCTTCAGTCGTTCGTGTGTGTGATTATTGTTGCTACCTGGACTTGGAGATGTGCAGCGGATGATCACAAGTTGTGTAATGGTCGACGTTAGTATCTGTGGTAGCGGCCTTATCCGGCACACGGAGGATTTACAGCCAGTCGAACAGGCTGTCAAACCTCTGTCGATTATTAATCGGGGCTGTAATCCAGCTCATCAGAGTTACACCTCAGCTAATAGGCTGTACACTCCGGGTGTAAGAAGAAGTTACACTTTGCACCGTCTCCAGTGGCTCCGTTTTGTCTCCGGAGACGAGGACATTCCTCCGTCGGTCTGAACCGACGCAGGGGCGGAGCTTCACATGCACAGGAAGTGGAGAACTGGTTTGTGTCCCTGAGGCAGAGAGTGAGGAAACCCCAAGGAAATGTGCCTCATTCATGAATGATCATGAACAGATTGTTTGCCCCCCAAATGAAAAGCGTGACATTTAGTTTGACGTGATCGCAGCAGCCTCGAGGAATCATGTCTACGAGGTCGAAGAAACAGCTTTTCTAAACTGTTTCTGCGCGTTGCGCTCTGTAAATGAATTGTTCTTTATGCCTGATTTCTTCCGTGCTGTTGTGACTGTTCTGTCTGAAACTTTAATCTCTTTAAACTCTCTAAAGTCCGGTTTCGGTGGCGGCCATCTTGTGTCACAGTGACCTTTGGTGAGTTCAGGGTGAGACTTTGTCTTAGTCCTCCTCAGATCATGTCGGGGATTATTTCACTCAGATCGTCGTCTTTGTGCTCGAGAATCTCGCCGCCGCCGTTTAGCTTCTGTCGCTCTGCTGCTCATTAAGAGCACAACGAAGAAGAAGAAAGGAGCGTGAACAAAGAAACTAAATGAGGACGTTTAAAAAATGGAGGTAGAAGAAAGAGACTGAAGCTTGAACTAAGTCATGTGAGATCGAAGTCGATGGCTCTCGGTCAGTGGGACCGATGAAGCTGATCAGTCCATCAGGTGTGTGTGTGTGTGTGTGTGTGTGTGTGTGTGGTCGTCGGGACGGGAGGATGTCGTGACTTCACATCCTGAGCTACTGCTGCTGATCACCGACCCGCGACGCTCTCGCAGACTGATCGCCAGCGTGATCCGCTCAGTTGCACGAACAGATTCATAATCTTGTTAAAAGTCTGTATTTAATTTGATAAAAATACGCATGAATAAACCTCAACAACTTGAAGATCATTTCCAAAGTCTGATTGATTTTCCACGGCCTGTCCATCTGCTCGGACGTCTCTGCTCACTGGACTAAGCTGATTAGAGTAATGAGCTTTCAGCGGAGCCTCAAAGCCCAAAGATCTGTGGCCATGATGAGCAGAAGCCTAATTAATGGAGAGGGACACGAGCAGCTGCACACGCTGCTGCTGCCCAGCATGTTTCATAAGTTTAATAAATACAGCACGAGAAGTCACGCCACGTAAACATCACCACGTCCTCGTTAGACTCACTGAACATTAAAGGGCTGCGGAACTGTCATAAGTCATCTATTCTGTGACGTTCGTAATGAAATGTTTTGATTCTGATATCGTCAGCTGCAGGCTTCTGTGCAAAGTCTTTTTCTGTTGGAACCGAGCAGAAATTATTCCTGTCCATTATCTGCGTTGCTTCAGAGAAACTGATCGCTACAGATTCTCAGAAAGCTCGAGCTCTCCAGGGGGAAAGTTGTCGAGGCATCACTTACGCCTGATTGGACGCCGGCGGGGAGGAAGTGGACTCGTGGAGCTGCAGGACGAACTCTCACTGTGCTGATGTCCATTAGTCTCTGGGTCACATGCTGCAGCTGGTGGACTTCGTCACATGGAAAAGAAGAATTTCCCACAGTGTGGGATCATGAGGGCCGATGGGCCGCGGCGCATGCTTTCACTTGAGAAAATTGTATTTATTCTGCGGAGGGGGAGTTCCTCAGGCGGACATGATGAGATAAACAAGGAAGCACAAACAGACAACAGTGAGTGAAGAGGTCGAACGAGGAGAGTTTGTGTTCGAGGGTGAGAACGTGAGATGGAGACGTTTCTATATTCACATGGTTCACGATGTTCGAGCGGACGCAGCTGAGGGATGACGGAGACCAGCGATTCATATTTATTGCTGTCTCTGATGTGTGTGCTGCTCGTTTTGGATGGTCACTGTAAAACTGACAGAAGTTGTTTGTGTTGCCAGGATGACGGGAGGCGGCAGGATGCTGTGGCTGCTGCTCTGTCTGCTTCCTCTGGCGGGCGGCGGCGGCGCAACGCTCACTCACAACGCCACGCACCGAGGAGGACACGACCACGGTGAGTGCGAACACGTGGACGTCGGTGAAACCGGGGGCGTGGATACAGTGTGATTGACAGCTTGTACCGTCCAATCAGTGCAGGTCGCAGGTGTAGCTGGAGGAGCTCTCGGTCAGGCCACACCCCCCTGCCCCACCAAATATGGTTTCGGGGGGGGGGGGGTTGAAAACAAGATGGCGTCAACCAAAATGCCAACTCGAGGATTCAAAATGGCCACTCACAGATCACTGGGTGACGTCACAGGTGATTGGTAGAGGGGGAGTTTGGTTTGAAGCCCTCATCCAATCAGCGTGAGCGGAACACACGTTCCTTTGGGTCAGAAAACGTCTTCTGATGAACAGCAGCATCATCGTGTTTGTTTCAGTCATTTTCACCTGAAAACATCAGAAAAATATCAACGTATGAAATCCTATAAAACTCTTCTTTGTCAGTAGATATGTCAGATTTAAAAACTGGATTCTGTCCTGGGGGGGGGGGGGCACAGAAGTATTTTTAAAGCTCACAGGAAATGAAATCTTCAGGAGCCTTCAGCAGAAGTGATGCGTTTCAGGGTAACGTCAGCTGCTCGTTCTTCTCAGGAGAAAAATCCTGGGACGTGTTTACTCATAAAGTTAGAAGAAGGAGGACGAGGAGGTTTCTCGGTTATGAGGTTTTTCTTTGCAGAGAGAGCTTTGATTTAAAATATCACGGGATTGTGGGATTATATGCTGGAGGAGGCAGTCGCACCTGGAATATGGAGGATCGCATCAGAGTGAATGTCTTTGAGTGTCACGTCCGTGTCCTCTCCTGGAGGTGTGCGAGGTTTCACAAACCGACAACTCTGCCTCTCTGATCCTAATCCCCACTGGTGTGGCTCATCCTTTATTCATTCTGTGAACATTCAACATCGTTGTCGTCATTTCCCTTTTTTCTCCCACTTTGTTGTAAAAGTACAAGCGATTCAGGGAACACTTCAGACGATCGGCCGCGGGCAGATCGCCCAAGTGAAATGTCAGCAGGTGTCTGTCAAATAGCATGAGAACAAACAAGCTCAATCAATTAAATGTCAAAATATGATAAATCATAACTGGTCAACACTTAATTAGAAGGTCACAGGGTTCATGTCTCCATGAATGTGGAATTTTACAGATTATAATTATAATAAGAATAGTCATGTACTGTAAATCAGAGGTTTTTGATGATACATTCAAATGTTCTCTCCCCAAAAACAAGTGCATCATTGTTTCTGGCTCAGCTCCACAAAGAGGCTTGTTTCACTTGAGTGTCAAGGAATTTGAATTATTGTGCTACATGGCACATATTACGCATGATTTTAAATTAGAAAAACAGAATTGGAGGGAGCACAACCACGTTTTTATTCCAGTTTATGTTGTGAATCCATAAATATTTTTATTTTGCTGTAAAATCTGTCAATCACACTGTGCCACGCCCCCAATACACATGGTGCTTTATGGTCTATTTGACTGTAAATGGACCAAAAATTTACAAAATGAACCTCATGAATCATAAACTCCTCAGGAAAATGTTTACTGAGGTTCTAAACCAAGTGAGTCGCCCTCTGCTGGTGGGTACATAGAATACAGGCTTCACACACTAACCTTGGCTTCACTTTCTGGACGCGGTGACTTCGGCGGACTTTGTTTGTGGGCGTCAGGCTGTGGCTCCATGTGTGACGAGCGGAGGCTGTTGCTTGGTCGGTTCCTGCAGCGAGGATCACTGAGCTTCTTACAAAAAAACACATCGGGCCCTTGTTTCCATGCAGCTCAGAGCATTCTCTCCTGGATTAGACCTCCGGCTGCTGCTGCTGCCGCTGCTGCAGACCATGAAAAAAAAATATCTGCTCAATTAAGATAAAAATATCAAGCCATGAATATCAGGGTTTTTTTTTAAATCAAAATGTCTGTGTTATTCCCTGAAGGAAAACCTTGAATATGTTTGCACTGTTGGACAAAGTGGGGGAAAAAATCTATCTCAGGCTTAAAGATATTTTCAGAGATCAGCAATGATTTTTCTTCTTCTCTCTCTCAGCGTGTTGGTTTGTGTCCTTTCTATCGTCTTATTCTTCTTCCCGCTGTTTTCAGACGCCGATCAATTTTCCACCGCTGCTCTGTCACATCACATTGACATTCATTAGAGCCACAGTCCATCAAACAGAGATGGACTAGATAATGGTGCGTGTGTGTGTGCGAGGTGGTAACACATGAAATCTGGATGTGTGTGTGTGTGTGTGTGTGTGTGTGTGTGTGTGTGTGTGTGTGTATCGCTATTATCCAGTCTGTCATTTTCCAGAAAGGTTATATTTTTTTGTTATTTAAAAAATCATAAATGTCATCACCGAGTCCTGACAGGAGACGTGATGCACAACGTCTGCCAGCATCCTCTCAGACCTTTCACATGTTTGTATGAATATTTCCTGCATGAATATTTCAAAATGCAACACGGTGCATTTTTGGTCATAAGCCCCGCCCCCTCCATGTTAGCAGATGGGACATGGACCAGTAAAGTAAAATTTCTTCAGCGCTGACTGATATATATGTTGTTTTTTTTCCCCCACAGAGAATGTTGCCGTGACAACAAGGCCTCACATCTACTTCTGCCGCTCGCCCAACATGGAGGACTTCACCTGCTGGTGGCATCCGCTCGACAACCTGACGGACGGAGAGGCCGTCACCTACGTCCTCACCTACTCCAAAGAGTACGAACACCTGACTGAATAAACTTTATTTTTTTCTTAATTATATTCTCACAATGCAATGCAGAGATATTTTATTATACATTATCTGTACATCACGATCGATGATATCATTACTATAGTGTATAGGTATAATAAGAGTATGTATCAATTCAATTTTTCTCATTGTTTATTATGTTTTGACAAATCTTTTCCTATAAAATTATAAATTTTACAAATCCTACAAAATTCTAGTACCGGCTGTGGTTTTTGCAGAAAGATGATGCAGCTCTAACATTTCCCCTCGTTGACTCTTTGAAGCCTGAAGTTTGTGTCACACAATTTTCTGCCGTTTGAACTGTGATTCCCAGCGCGTCACTGAAGCTTTTAAGACGTCGATGTTTCAGAGCGGCTCTGAAAGGCCGAACGCATTTGACCCGACACGACATCATCGCTCATGGCTCCATCAATTGTCGGCTCACACACACACACACACACACACACACACACACACACACAACGTCGGTGTTCGTTCTGAGTGTTCAACTGAGAAAATATCTTTTTTGGCGGGATTATTAGATTTCAGAAAGATAAATTAATTTAATTTGGACTCGTTAAAGGAGACAATTTGTCTGTCTCATGTAAGAAGACTTCAGACTCTGTGTGGTCCCGCCTTCAAAAAACCATACAGCGAGATGAGAAACTGCCGTTGGTTGGATGACGCAGTGCGTCCAGAGTTGCGAAAAGGAACCAACCTCTTGGGTCAGACTTTGACCTGGAGGAAAAGAAAAAGAGTCATTAACCCGTTCCGAGACAAAAGAAAAATGTGAATTTAAAAGAAATCAAAAACGAAATGCTTCTCGTCAATAAAACACGTTTAAATGGACATTAAAAAAATATCCAAACTGGCAAGAAAATCTTCATATGTTCATCCAAACACGTCTCTTTCTCCCTTTTCCACAGTAAAGGTCCCAGTGAAGAATGTTCCGACTACGTGACGGGCGGTGCCGACAGCTGCCACTTCGACAGCAGCCACACGACCATCTGGAAGATGTACTGTATGAACGTGACGGCCGTCACCGCCCGGAGGAACTACACCTCTCAGGAGCGCTGCCTGGACGTGGCAGATATAGGTCAGGACTGCAGTATATACCCTCCTCGTGCTGTGTAAGCGCTCTGTTATTTGCAAATAGATTTTGGAAAATGTGCTTTTCGTACCCTTTTTTTGGTTGACCTTGACCTTTGACTGATCAATCTGCATAAAATGGCAGTGATATTAAAAGTGTGGGGCAGGTAACTACAGTAAGTCGATGTTTCTTCAAGTTTTTTCTTTCTTTCTTTTATTTCTTAGCCGCGGTTTATCCAGAGTCTTTGTGTGAACTTGAACACATCGTGGTTACACTCTGACATCCTGTCTGACCTCTGACCTTCAATCTGATCTTCAGTCTGACCTACAGTCTGAGCTGCAGGTGTCTCTGGATTCAGTCGAGCGCAGAATTAATAATGTGAAAATGTGAAATGCCCTCGGGCTCCGCTGGTTATAATAATTCATTCACAGGCAGATTAATCTGTTCCAGTCCGGGCTTTAGTTTGAGCGTGTGCATAGGACACAAACACACACACATGAAAACAAGTTGACATCATTAAGTGTGGTACGAAATTGAAATGAGTTTTTGCTTTCAGCTAAATTCAAGAGGCAGATGCTTTTATTTTTTTACAGAAGATTGTGTGTGAGAGCAGTATGAAGCCCCCGAGGGGGGGCAGTTAATCTGATGTGTCGGGGGCCGAGCGTCTGTTGTGATCCAGCTGCTGCGGCACAGTGGAGTCTGCTCGCGGTCATGTGAAAAAAAACACGAGACGTGTGTGATTTGTCACCGCTAACACGCGTGTAACTCGCGTGTAACTCGCATGTGGGTCCACATGACGACCGAAGGAACCTTTGTCAGCCGCTAACACGCGTGTAACTCGCGTGTAACTCGCATGTGGGTCCACATGACGACCGAAGGAACCTTTTGTCAGCCTGAGAAACCGGAGAAGGTCAGGGAGGTTTGTTCTCATCATGACCGTCACCTGCAGATACCGAGCAGAGTCTGAATCTATTGTTCAGTCTGTAAAATGTGATCAAAGTCTGTGACCGTGAACAGCTCTGCTGTTCTCTCTCAGCGATAATGAAGATATGATCAGAAATATTTACATAAACATTTTTAATGATCTTTGTGTTATTTGATCTTTGTTTCCAGAGACGTTTCAGAGTTGAGTTTGTAGTTTGTTCGTATTGCACTTTAAATGCCCAAATCATATCTGACTGCATGTAGTTGAATAAGAGCATCAGTTAAAATATAATGGATTCAGGCGGAATAATGAGGATTTTATCTCGTGACAACGTCCACATCTTTGATTAAAAGAAGAGCAGACGTCCTGATCCTGAACCACTTTGTGCCTCCGTGTCGTCCACAGTTCAGACCGAAGCTCCGGTCAACTTGACCTACACGCTGACCGACGCCGGCGGCGACGAGATGGGCCACAACGCGCAGCTCTCCTGGACGTACCCGGTGCCGTCGCACCTGCAGTACGGCTGGATCACGCTGGAGTACGAGCTGCAGTACCGCCGCATCGCGTCGCCCCACAACTGGAAGGTACAGGGGAGAAAAATGGGCCGGCGGCGGGACTCCGCAGGGTGAGCGCGGCGTTATGTTTTACGTTGCTGACGGAGTTCTCCCCCGCTGCGTTGCAGGTGAAACACCCTCTGCGGGAGCCGCGCGTGGAGCTGCTCGGCCTCCCCGTCGACGACTACATGGTCCGAGTTCGCTGCCGCTCGCAGAACTACGGCCTCTGGAGCCACTGGAGCTCCGCGCTCCTGATGAGCATCCCCAACAAACTGCCGGCAGGTACGCCCACGCTCAGGGTTTCCATGAGAATCGCCGCAGCAGTTCACAGTAATAACTGTGACTGTTATTACATGAATGAAATGTTGTTTGGTGGAACCTGCAGGGAAGCTGTTGCTGCTCATCCTGGTGTCGGGCGTCGGCATCTTGGCGCTGCTGGTGATTGCCTTCGGCGTGATTCCACAGAGCAGAAGGTAGGAAAACACTGTCTCACACACACACACACACACACACACACACAGTTGCTGCCTTGTCAAACCCCCTCTCTCCACCTGTAGAATAAAGGATTACTTCCTGCCGCCCATCCCCAAGCCACGGATCATGGGCATCGACCCGCTGCTGCTGAAGGTAACTCACCAGATCTCCTGCCTGAGCTGATCTGAACCGATCGTCTGCACAAATGAATCCTGTTCATCCATTCACTCTCGTCCTCTTCCTTCCTTGTTGTCATCACTGTTTTCCTTCACTTTTTAATTCCCTCTTCTCTTTGTCCTCCCTTCTTCTCTGCATACTTCAAAATGTCCCTCTGCCTTTATCGTCTTGCCTTCGACCTTACTTCCTCCTCCATCTTCTTTTCTTGCCGTTTCCTTGCACCCTCCTTCTGTTCCTTCATCCCTTCTGCCTTTTCTCTCTGCGTCCTCTCCCTCTCTAACCCTAACCCATCCCTCAGAAGGGGAACCTGGATGAAATCAACCGTCACCTGAGTAACTTCCACAGCTACAAACCTCCGAGCTACACAGAGGAAGTCTGGGACCATGTCAGCGCCGACAGCTTGTATCTCACCACGCCGAAGGACTACAGCATCCCGGCCGCGCCCACCGACTGGGAGAGGGACGCCCTGGTGGTCCCATGTGTCCTGACGCCCGTGGCCATCCATCGTCAGCTCGCGGCACAAAACCCGGCACCGTACATGCAGAGCATGTCGCCCTACTGCTCGCCGCCTCCTGACGCCTTCGCTCCGGCCGCGCCCTCCTTGTGGACAAGGCCCGGGATCGAGCCGCTGCCGGGGACGGACTACAGCTTGACGGGACACGGCAACTCTTCCACTGCTCCCGACGCCGCCGCGGTCGTCGGCAATCGCTCGCCACAGGACTTCTACACCTGCGTCCAGCTCATGAACGTGAGCGGCGAGGTGCATCTGGTGCCGTGCCTGCCGCCGCAGCCGTACTGCAGGGAGTTCCCCCCTCTGCCCAGAGTCGACGTGGAAGCAGGCGAGAAGGAGGAGACGCAGAGGAAACTGGCCGAATACCAAGCCAGGAAGAATTTGATGGCCGAGCCGAGAGACGCCGGCAAAGCTTAGAGGAGCGAAGCTGCCGCCTGTCGCTGTTGACAGCGAAGACTGAATGAGAGAGGAAGCACGTCAACAAAGACGCAAAGTGAACATCGCAGAACGGGCTGAAATGTGGGAACTGTTGCAAAGCAGGAGTCCGTCCAAGCGACCGGACGTTCGAGCCCTGATGTGCAGAACTCGCACCGAAAACAATTCTACAAAGAAAAAAATCCAAATTCAAAGACAATAACTCGCCGACGTGACATTTCCACATGCTGCTTTTCCCGAATCTCTTTTTTTTTTCTGTCTCTGCAAAGCTTCACAGTCGAGGTCGTATGTGTTTCTCAGGTAAAATTAATAAAAAAATGTAAAAGTGCAATGCCGTTTCGCGAGGACGAAGGTTGCTTCATGTCAACTGCTCGGTACATTTCATTCAGACCCACTTTCTTCTGTCTCCGTCGGTGTTAACGTTCAGTGATGAAACCATTCACCTTCCTCATCACAGCTGAGATCAGCTGTTCTGGCCACAAATAAAAGAAATAATATCACCAGCTTGTTTCCCCACGTGATTTTCATATTCAGGATACAAACTCATTTCATTTTGACACGTGGTGGTACTGACGCACGCCGACTCCGTATCCTGAACATGAATGTAACATTCATCAACAAGGGTTTGAATCCTTCTGTTGCCTCGTCCTTCAGGGTCTAAGTTCCACTGCAGAGGAGAATCCTGCCATATTGTTCCTCCTTCATTCATACTGATTTATTCCAAAAAAATGTATTCCGATCCCGAGGCAGAATATCCGTGGATGTCTGTGTTGTTTTGTGAACTTTCCAAAGTGAACATCCAGAAAACCAACAAGTTTGGTTCCTAGTTATCAGACTTCTTTACAGATGTAATATTTGGTGGGATATGTCGACCCTTCAGACAGTTTATTGTGCGAGCGAGGTTATTCTGGACGATATCTCAGACTTCTAGATCCTAATATCGAATCCCAAAGTGCTCCAGTGATCGCTGGTGGCCAAAACTCGATAAAGGTCTTTTGATTAATGCACTTCTTTGTCCCCTTATTGTCCATCATGTCCCGACTCGTGCTGTAAACGTCGGCATCGTGGAAGTCTCACTTTCCCACTTCAGTTCATCTTCTTCTTTCCCTTCACGCGTTGGCGAGGAGTGCCAAAGGAACCCAGAGTACAAAACCGATGCTGATGTTGCCAAGCACCAACGACGAGCCAATGGCATCGGATCAGTTTGTCACCTATCACCATCAGCTGTTGAATTTCGACTCCTGAAGCCTTGACAATCGTGAAATGCTGTAACTGAGGTTTTTGCGATGGGTTCTAGGTCTTATTAATAGTTCAAACCTTTAATGTATTAACGTCTTCAAAGCGTCCGCTCCTCGTCCCGGACGCTGGGGACTCGGCCAGCAGTGATGTCGTAGCGTCGGCGTATTCGTCTTGTTGCTGTTGCAGGTAGACGTCGTGCCGTGATCCATATTTGTGCCTTCCCCCCCCCCACGGCTCAGTATTTGTCAGCTGTTCCTCTGTTGTGTGGACCAGCCGACGTGCCGCTCCCACACGTACACGCCTGGAGAGTCAGTACCTACTGTGTGTGCACATTGTGTCGGGTTTAATTCACCCTTTATTTTATTGTGACACTCTTCTTGTCGGACGAAAGCACTCTGGGTTTTTCTATTCACCGCAATAAAAAGTGTAAAGGCAGCGGAATGTGTGCAGTTTGTCATTTCTAGCAGTGTTCTTTACCATTTTTCTTCACAAAGCTGAAATCATCCGTACACTTCACACGCTGATATTATTAGGATGAATGACTGAAAAGTGTCTGATAACATTGTTCCGGTCGAGTTTCCTCCAAAATGTTGTTTGATTTCCTACAAACATGATGCCCACGAGATGAAAGTTCTGTTACATTTTTCATTTTGCTAATCACGTGTTCTGATATGTTAGTGCAGTTTGTTGCTTTTTAAATAGCCTCATATTACAGTAGTTAATAAGTTTAAGATTCCAATTTAAAACTGATCCATTGGCCTTAAAAAGGTCCGTTGTGCATTTGCTTAGTTTCAAACGAGTGTGTGAGACCGTGTGACTTAAATTATCTGCGTTCTGCTGATAAAAAGTGGTCGAGACGATCGTCAGCTGACTGCAGATTAACAAGCTCAGACGAGACACAGAACATCGGTCAGGACAGATCAAAGTTAGAGGGAAGTGTGGTTATTACAGAAACTAGGCAACAACTCAGAGCGGTGTCATCGTTATTGGATGCTGGTGTTTAAACATGAAATGAAATGAAAAGCAATCTAAGACATTGAAGGCACAGTTCACAAAATCTCAAAAGTGTTGCCACTTTGAGCAGAAGAAGAAACAAGAATAATATAAGAAGTGAAAGTGAAAGAACCAGGACAAGAGGGGAAGGAAGGAGTGAAATAAAGAAAGAAAGAGCAAAAGACAAAGGCGGGATAATGGGAAAGAAAGAAAGGATGGATGAACAGACTGAAGGAGGGCAAATGGAAAGATGGAAGGACTGAAGGAAAGAAACAAGGGGTGGAAATGGAAGGAATGAAAGACCAAATGTAAAGACGGGGAAAAAATGAAGGAATCAAATAATCTCATCTTTAAATCCACATGTAAATCTGTCAGAACTGGAGCTGTGGGATAAATACTCTGAACTGTCTGTTGCTGCAGTACTACTCGAGTAAAAGTACTCGGTTACTTTACATGCAGTGAAGCTGGTGTCGGGTGTCGGGGCCTGGACAGGCCTGGTGGGGGAGGAGGGGGGGGTCGGTCTCTAACTTTAGGAGGCTGTTGTCAGTCCGACCGCCATCAGCTCCGGACCAGACCACCACCACCACCTCTGACCTGACCGCCGCCTGAACAGAGGAAGGTAAGAAACCCTCTCACACACACACACACACACACACGTGTATATATATAACTATACATGAGGTGTTTTATACGAAGCTAAAACCAGATTTTCTGTCTGTGCGAGTTTTCACACTTGTGATCAGTGGTGTTGTTTTAAAGCTTGAAGCTGCTCTGAGGCCTGAGGAGCTCAGAGGCAGCTGTCACCTCACTAAAAATAGATGTGCTGGAAGGCCTCACCAGTCACTCACTCACACACACACACACACACTTTATTTACACACATTTACAGCTTGAAAACCGCACAGATCTTTTCTTTTTTATTGAATCTACTTCCCGCGTATCTCATCATGAAAACACTGGAGTGAATTCCTCAGCAGCTTGTTTTGTGTCGACGTTTCCTTCAAATGAACAGTTGGACATTTTGGGAAACACATATTCATTTGTAACTTTCTTTGTGCGGGAGTTGGAGGCTCAGTTCGACACCAAATGTGAAGCTGTGGTCAAAGAGCAGCTTCCTCTACTTAGTAGTTATAGATTATTACCACAGAGTCATTCTGGTGTTGCGTGACAGAATTAAACTCTGTCCTATAAACTGTACTTATATGATGAATATGAGCCTCAATGTGTTTTGGATAATGTTGCATGGATTCATGAGCTGCAGAGTCGGTGACAACTTGACAACTGTCATTTGGAAAATAAAACTTTGCCGAATTATCTCTCAACTGTTCCTTTTTTGGGACATTAAGGACAAATCTGAAGCGGGAGCGAACAGAATATTTATCCTGACCACAACAGGAGCAGTGACACAGACCTGAGAGATGTGTTCTGTTTGGACAGAAGGTTCCAGTCTCACCAGCAAGAGAAGGGACGGATCTCTGGTCGCCATGGAGTCGGCCAGTGACAGCGGGGAGCGCGGGGACCAGGCGGTTCCTGATGGACACGAGGAAGAGGAGGAAGAGGAGGAGAGGAGCGTCAGAGGAGTCCAGTCTCATTACCTCCGCTGCCCCTCCCCCAGGTAGGAGAGACCACCCTAAATACACACCAAACACATTTGACCTTCAACTTCATTTACCAAATCTTTTAATTAGATTTTAATTTCATTTGGTTCTTGTATGAGTGGCCTGTTCCTGCGGGGGTTTGTGCAGCATGGGGGGAACAACCATCTTCTGACCCTTCATACATTTGTTTCTTTTGAACTAATGATTCATTGATGGTTTTGATAAAAAAATAATTAACTATGTCTCTGAACCGGAAAAAGATCTTTTTTTATTCCCAATGTTATCAAAGACATTTCAATAATCCTATAAACACACTTAATACATTATATTACTTGCATTTTAACATACAGCTGTTGTTCATACTGTATCATCCATATTTGACATATTCTTGTTCAGTTTCTTTCTATACATTTTGTAATATAATGCACATTATTTTTCATTTCATGATTCTCTAGGTCTGTATATATTTTTATTGTAGGTTGGAGCAACTGTAACGAATCCCAATTTCCCCCCGGGATCAATAAAGTATTTCTGATTCTCAGACTGATCACATGATCAGACCACAACTTTTGCAGCGTCTTTAAGTCTCTTTTGTTTCTTTTGTCAAATATAAGGGAATTATTATTCTGATTTTTTTCTCACTTTTCTTCTCACTGTGCGTTCGTCCCTCAGTTTCTCCATGATGTCCGAGTCCCGGTTCTCCACGATCTCGGGCTCCGACGCCGCGAGCATCTTCATGGAGCCCATCCACCTGTCGTCCGCCATCGCTGCCAAGAAGATCATCAACGAGGGTGAGACGAGCGACCGCGTGGGAGAAACAGAAGCAGCCACAAACCTGAATGAGGACAGTTTTAATTTTATTTGGAATTGATCATTATCAAACTATAAAATATCATAGATATTGAGAACTGTCCATTGGTGGTTACACTAATATCTTCAGGGGTTTTGTTCTAACTGTTTTCTACGACTCTTCTTTTAAGAGTTTCATTTAATTTATTTTTCAAAACAAACGACGGGTTGGTGGCTGAATTGGTTTCATTGTTTGTGTCGTAGTAATTTCATTTTCACTGACAACTCCTCCAATTGGAGAATGAAAACCTTCCACAGAAACGTTCCCTGACGCTGCTGAGGCAACGAAGGTCTCATGAGTTCTGGTTCAGTCTAAAAACGAGAAGCAGAACCGAGCAGGTCAGCGTCCTCACACGTATTCTTCTTCTTCCCTCCTCATACCAATGAATCTGAAACAATTTCCACGTCCATATTCAACAACTCTAATTTGGTCAAACCCTCCTCCAGTGCAGTGGATCCACGTTTCCTTGCTCCGGCTCGTTACCGCTCGGACGGATGGAGACGTTTCTCGTTTCTCGGAGCAGATTTTTCGCTGATTGAGGGAATTAGCTGCTCTGACACATCGGAGAGCAGCTCCAGGTTTCAGATTGGTCCTCAGACATTATTTTACATAAGCGGCAACTTAATGGACGATACATGTTTCATCTCAGCGGGAGTCGGAGCCTCCTCCATGTGGAATGATTTAACTGTCATGCAGAGACGGGACCAGTGAGCCACAAGCAGGTTGTATAGTAAATACACCAGAGGAAGATCATGTCTAGAGCCACGGCTGAGACTTCGAAGGGTTTGTTAGGTTGTGTGATTTTAGAATTGTTGAGTTTGTCCGTCGCAGACGAATATCCCAAATTGTGAAAATATCATTTTTCAATTCACGCAGCTCTCTCTTGTTACTTTTCTGCCTCCATATGTTCTTATAATAATCGCTACAGGCCTCCCTGGCGTCGACTGTATCTTCACGTTCTCCGGTCTCCCCTAGATTTTTCTAACTGCGTCTCTCCTCCTCAGAGCTGCCGCCTCGAAGCGTTCGCACCGAGTCCGTCCCGGAGTCCATGCTGGAGACTGCCGAGCAGCTGATGGTGGAGGACCTGTACAACCGGGTCAGGGACATGATCGACGACCGCAGCCCCTACAACACCCCCTGTGTGCTGGACATCCAGAGGGCCATGGTGCAGGACCGCCTGGAGGCTCCCACCAACCCGGTGGATGAGGTGTGGCCCAACATCTTCATCGGCGAGAAGTGAGTCTCAGCGACTTAACCTTTTAAAGAGGTGAACTGGTTTTCTCTGGCCGATGGTCAATGGTTCAGCTTCATCTCTTCCTGAGAGATTCCTCATTTCTACCTCTTTCCTGCCTGCTTCCCTTCAACCATATCACGTGGTCTGAAAACCCTGAAACACTGAAAGTTCTTAACATCTTCGCTTCTAAAAGAACTGCGCCAAAGTCCATCTGCTGAAGAAGACCCATGTGTGAGGGCTGAAAGCTCCAGTGAGGGGATGTTGAGTTGAATTGAGTTTGTGTTTGAAATGTTTCTGGTTTTCTTTCCTCAGATCTGTTGCCGTCAACAAAGCTCGCCTGAAGCGAATGGGCATCACCCACATCCTGAACACCGCCCACGGCACCGGGGTCTACACCGGCGAGTCCTTCTACGCCGGCATGAACATCCAGTACATGGGCATCGAGGTGGACGACTTCCCCGACTCCGACATCTCCGCGCACTTCCGACCCACCGCCGAGTTCCTGGACGAGGCTCTGCTGACGCACAAAGGTGAGAAAGGGTTTGTCGTGTCTTCGTCTCCGTCGTCCTTCTTCTCCTTTTCCCGTTGATGCTGATGAGTTTAGATTTTACGCTTGTGACCTCGATGTGTTCCAAATGTCTGTGAGTGGTTTTCAGCTCCAGAGACATTTTCCGTCATTTCAAAAAGGCCCAGAGAGATACATCTATCCAGTGTGTCAGAAGAAAATCTGTCTTATTTCCTCTCAATCATCTCACGACCCCACATGTTAATTTCATGCCCCCTCATGAGGGCCCAACCCCCTATGTTGAGAACCGCTGGACAGAACTGTAAATCTAATAGTCAAGATGTGTCCTCGATTTCCACAATATCAGATTGAATCAGATATGAATGGTTTTCAGGTTTGATACTCTACTTGTGCATGTAAACACATACTTCCACAACTTCCCAGTTTCTAAGAAATGTTTTGCAGATTACTTCTTTGTATCTGGAACTTGGCTCGGTCACAGTGTCGGTTATTGATTGTCGCAGCAGCTGATTCCCGAAGATGTCAGCTGCTCCTCGAAGCTTCACACACTAATTTCAAAGTTCCCGTGATTAAATCTCCATCGTCTGTTCTATTCTTGACTTGTGTTGAGAGTTTTTTTTCTCATAGGAAGAAGCTGATATACGGTGTTGAAACGATCTGTCAGTACTGGCCTCAAAAACTCTCTATTTTCTTTGGTTGCAGGAAAGGTTCTGGTGATTTCCATGATGGGCGTCAGTCGCTCTGCTGTCCTGGTGGCGTCCTACCTGATGATTTTCCAACACATGTCCGTCATGGAGGCCCTGACGTCCATGAGGAAAAAACGTGCAATCAACCCCAACGAAGGCTTCCTGAAGCAGCTGCGAGAGTTCAACGAGAACCTGATGGAGGAGCGTGACGACGACGACGACACGCTCAGCCAGTGCTCCGTGATCGACGCCCGCGCCCGCGCTCGCATCTTCAACGAAGGTGGAGACGATGAAGACGATACCGATGAAGAAGACGAGCAGAGTATGATCAATGTGAAAGCTCACTCGATCATGATGGAGGAGGAGGAGGATGGAGAAAGTGTGATGAGCAGCGTCGCCTCCTCCTCCGCAGCTGCAGCGCTCAGAAGCGGACTGATCGGAGCGCAGAATGGAGCGCACAGCCAGGGATCGACCACTGTTCCAGAGGAGACGGTCCTACCCGAGCAGGATCCTCAGGGAGACGACGACGATGGTATTGACAGTATGATCCGCGAATGGCAGCGGAGAAATGAGAAATATCAAAATGACGATTGGTGGGAGGCACAGCTGAACAGCGACGGTGAAGATGGAGAATCTCTTGCAGGAGGCCGACCAAAGAGGACGAAGGAAGGCGCCGGCGCCGACGCCGACGTGGAGAGCGTCACCAGCCAGGACGTGCAAGCTGTGAAAGAGCGGTTAAAGCGTCGCAGCAGACGGCCACCTTCAGACGCAATGTCCACCTCTAGCTGCACAAGTTACTCTGAGCTCTGGAAACAGCGGCTGAGAGAAATCGAGGAACAAGCCGCCGCCCGTTACCGCAAGAAGGAGGATGACGAAGGCAGCGAGAGCACCGCTACGGAAGAAGGGGAAGGAGGAAAGAAGAAGATTGATGACGAAGTGCAGAGTATCCTGTCTGACACCAGCTCCATGTACAACTTTTGCCAGAACAACAAGGAGAAGTTGACGCCTTTGGAGCGTTGGCGCATCAAGAGGATCCAGTTTGGCTGGAACAAGAAAGATCATGAGGACGGAGAGAAGAGTTCTGTAGGAGACGGAGAAAAAGGCGAGTGCGAAGCGAGGACACCATCCTTCCAAGATGTCAACCTGACGGCATATCAGTCGTGGAAGATGAGGCAGCAGAAGCGTCTTGGCGAGGAGAACACAGATGAGATTTTGGAGATGAGTCGAGGTGAGGACTCTGCCACGGTCAAAAGGAGGCAAAGACGGGAGGAGCTTCTGGAGCGGTCAAAGAAGACCTTGGAGGAGAGTCAGTCCATGTGTGGCTGGGAGACTGAGAGCAGCATCAGCGCAGGTACAATACCACTTTCTGCCTTCTGGGCTGGAGCCGGGGTCACGGGGCCGCCGAGCGTCGCCAACGATGACAACATGTCCATGCTCAGCGGCAGGTCATCAGTCATATCTTCAGTTTCACAAGCTCGCAGCACAAGATCGGCACAGTCCGCAGTTCCTGTTAATCCCATGTCCCCAGTTCCTCCCATCCTCCCAGTTCCCACTGTGCAGGGTCCAGGAGGGGAACCAATGGTCAATCTGGCCAGCATCCAAAACTGGATCGCTAACGTCGTCTCTGAAACGATCAAACAGAAGCAGAGCGAGATGAGCCTGCCACCTCCATCACGCGCAGGATCGGAGCTTAGCTTCGGTGGTGCAACGAGTGTGATATCTGGCCGGGGAGTTGACGAAGACAAAGCCTCCTTGTTGAGCGGAGCTCCCTATTCCAGCGCTCTGTCCCAGGGTCGTGCGAAGGCAGCGTCGGTCCTCTCAGGTGGCGGGTCGAGCAACATCTCATGTTTCACGGGAAGAGGTTCGGCGTTGGACTCCACCCTGGGCTCCACCTTGAGCTCAAAGAAGAACAAGATCACCACCACCAGCGTCCCTCTCTTCAGCCTCTTCCAAGACCAGGTCAACCTGGGCAAATTGGACGCCATGGACAAGGAGATCAAGTCTGAGATGAGGGACAAAATGTCTACCTACGAAAAGAAGAAGATCCTGGAGGACAACAGACGCAGCACTATGTACAAGAAAAAGAAACCAAAGGAGGACGAAGATGAGGTGGAGGAGAGGAAGAAGAGAGAGGAGGAGTTTCTTGAAGAGACAAAGAAAAAGGAGAAACCTGCGAGGACTTATGGTCTTTCTGGCTGCCTGAATCTCAACCCAGTGCTGGAGAGAGATAAGAACACCAACATCGACGATTGGCTTAAAAGCGTCAGGCCTCCTCCTGGGAAAACAGCCTCCAGAGCAGAAGCCGGACCGTCAGAGGATCCGTACGACGATCTCGATGCCTCCGCTTCTGAATTTGACTTCTCCAGCCGCAGGGCGTCCTATGCTGTTGGCGAGGAAGACGAGGAAACCTACGGCTCCGGATACAGATCGAGGTTACGTGCAGATCTGTCCAGTGAAGACGCAGAATATTCCTGCAACGGTTTCACGCAATCCCACAGCTACAGCCGCGCAGGGAGGTCGTACGGGACTTACGACGAGCGCGACGAGGGGACGGACGAGAGCACCACCAAGAGAAAGTTCGGTCACCATTCTCGATATGAAAGCAGCGAGACAGAAGTGAGGAGCAGTAGGAGGGGGCCGGCCGACGACGATGGCGATGAGGAGGATGACATTGCTACCTTCATCGCCCAAACCAGGCAGAGGATCAGAGCTCGGGCTGCTGCAGAGGCCGAGGACGACGAGGTGCTTGCTGCTTGGAGGGCGCAGCAAGAAGCAAAGTCACAGAGTCGGAGTGAATCCTAGAAAATACTACTGATACCAGGAGGTTTCACAAATGTAGAGTGTAGAGTGCAAATGACATGTTTCTGCTAGTTCAAAGACAGAAGGGTTTAAAAGTGTAATATTATCCAAAGACTCGCCGAACAAAATAGTTGTGAGGTGGATGAGGGAATACATCCTTAGGGAAAATAAGCACCTTGGCCTTTTAATCATGCATAAAAATATGACAAGAATGCACATTTGGAGCCTGTATTATTAATAATGACTATGAATACAAATAGTTAAAGTTTTGGTTTGCACGGTTATTGATTGTAGCTGATCATAAAACATCATCATGATCATGATGATGTGAAACTCTACAAATCAAAACCTATTTGTACTGTTACATTATTTTATTATTGCAATAAATGTTCTGATAACTGATTTGCAGATCTGTTATTTAAATCGACAGCGTCCTCACCAAATTTATCGAAAGTCACATCTGAATAATAAAGGAGGAGATAAACACCACAACAAACAATAATTATTTGAAATATAAGATTGACCTTGTATGTCTCTGAAGGACATTTCAAAATCTCAGTACTTGTGAGTGTGGTTCCTAGGAACCAGGAAATGCTGGTTGAGAAAAGAATGTGCTCCCAGGTTTCCTGTATCGGAGAAGCTTTGTGGGGACAGAGTCTGGTTTGTATTTGAGGAAATCATCTTTGGGGAGATTTTCATATTTAGAAGAATTCCAGGTTGAAACTCGTGTTTTCTTTGTATTATTACGTAAAAGGGGGCGTTTCTTGATGGTTTTTGTTTCCAGAGCACTTTACTTTATTTCTCATGCTATGGCGTCCCCTAGTGGACAGAGAGAGTAGTGCTCTGAACATGTGACGGAGGTCTTTTGGGGGGAACACAACCTGAATATCTGTATCTGTCACACACACACACACACACAAACACACACATATTCACATGATCTTTGACTGTGAGTCTCAAAATAACAGTGTGGTTTGTTTCGATGTAGCATCACAGGCACTTTTGAGAAGTGGAGCTGTGTTTTGCGGAGAGGATGAAAATGAGTGAGACTGCAGCTTATTGTGAGGCTTTACATACCAACCCAGGATAAACCACGATGGGAATGTTGATCTCAACCAGGACAAATCCAACCACAGTAACAGAGACTGTCCGCTTTCATATATATATATATATGAAGGGTATGCTGCGGTATATTTTAAAAAAGGTTTTAGCATGTTGCTAAAATGAAATGCTTAAGGACTTTCGTTCGACAAGACTTTCACTTGCAGTGGAGTATTTCTACTTTGTAGATCTGACTACTTCCTCCACCACTGAAGTAAAAACACAGTCTGGAGAAATCACACCTGAGAGATTAAAGTATTACTGTTTATTACAGGTCACCAGACTGTGGATTGAGAAATGACGCGTGCTGCATTAACGAAATCTTTCCTCTGAGGGAGAGCGAAGGCTTTCATAACCCGGACGAGTGGTTTGGACCTGGTTTGACACATTCAACGAAGAGAGCAGCTGAAAAAGAAAAAGAGTTTTCAGGGTTCATGATGTCGAGCTGGTGGATGGCTGCAGACGTGCTGGAGGAGAACTCCGTCATTTCCCGGGTTATTCAGGCAGTCGGCCTGTTTGGAGATATTCTGTCTCTGGAGGAGATGGAGCCGATGTTGCCTGAGGTGGAAGGAATGGATGGAGTCGGGAACAGTGATGGAGGTGCTGCAACATCAGGAGAGGAAGAGGTGGAGAAGGATGGAGGAGATAAAGAGGACGAGGCCTGCCGAGATAAAGATGAGAGCAAAGAGGACGAGGATTTGCAAAGAGGAGGAAAAGTGGAGATCGAAGGACGCAATGATGAAAACACTGAGGTGGAGAAAGGGACACAAGCAGATGGAAGAGAAGAGGAGACTGGGGGAGGAAAAGAAGAAACTCTAAAGGAGGAGTGGAGGGAAGAAGAAGAGAAAACTGAGGGATGTGTAGAAACTGAAAAAGAGAAGGACGAGGCAGAAATTATGGAGGAGGAAAAAGAGGAAGAGGCTGAGGAAGGTGATGAAAATGCTGAGGAGAAAGACGAGGAGGAGGAGGGACGGGAAGAAGAGCTGGAGAAAATAAAGGAAGTGGATGAAGAGCAAGAAAAGGTGGAGGAAAGAGACAAAGAAGAGAATCAACTACAACAAGAGACAGAAAGGAGGCAGGAGCACGAGAGTGATGATGATGAAGAGAAAGATGTGAAGGCAGCAGAGGGAGAGGAAGAGGAAGGCGAGGGAAGACAGGATGAAGAAGAGATGGAGGAAGATGAAGAAAATTACGTTTTGAAGGAAGAAAGTGGAGATGATGAAAAGGAGAAAGAGAAGGAGAGAAAAGAGGAAGCTGAGGCTGAAGACAGAGAAGAACAAGAGGTTATGAGGGAAGGAAGTAAGGACGACAGAGTGGAGAAAGAAAAGGGGGAAGAGGAGGCAGAAAAAGAAATAGAAGAAGAAAACGAGGTGATGGTTGACGAAGAGGCGGCGGAGACAAAAGGAGAGATGGAGGAAAAACTAGAAAGGATTGATGGAGAAGAAGAAGAGGTGGAGGAAAAAGAAATGATGATGGAGGAGCAAAAGGTTTATGGAAAAGAAGAAAATGATGCTGAGAAACAAGAAGAAGAGGAAGAGTTAGAGAGTGTAACAGACCAAGAAGAAGAAGAGCAGCAGTGGGAAGAAAAACCAGCTGATGAGGCAGATTATCAGAAATCTTCTTCTTCACCTCAACAACAGTTTGACCGGACAGAACCAGTGAGTCATGACGGAGAAGAGCCGGAGAAAAACTCAGTCACTGCCAAACTGAAGAGAGAGAACATTTATCCTACATGGCCGAGCAGCGACAAAGACTGTGAGGAGGCTTTTCTGAGCAGCATCGACGCTGCAGCTCAAACTGCTGCTGCAGAGACAGAGACGGACACGAATCTCCCTCCTGTCGCTGCTCGTCTGAGGGATCTGCTGGACGGTGAAGACGACGACGACTCACCTGAACTACACACAGGTATTGACTGATACACCTGAACTACACACAGGTACGACTGCTGCACCTGAACTACACACAGGTTTGACTGCTACACCTGAACTACACACAGGTACGACTGCTACACCTGAACTACACACAGGTTTGACTGCTACACCTGAACTACACACAGGTATTGACTGCTACACCTAAACTACACACAGGTATTGACTGCTGCACCTGAACTACACACAGGTATTGACTGCTACACCTGAACTACACACAGGTACGACTGCTACACCTGAACTACACACAGGTACGACTGCTACACCTGAACTACACACAGATACACCTGCTGCACCTGAACTACACACAGGTATTGACTTCTACACCTGAACTACACACAGGTACGACTGCTACACCTGAACTACACACAGGTTTGACTGCTACACCTGAACTACACACAGGTATTGACTGCTACACCTAAACTACACACAGGTATTGACTACTGCACCTGAACTACACACAGGTATTGACTGCTACACCTGAACTACACACAGGTACGACTGCTACACCTGAACTACACACAGATACAACTGCTGCACCTGAACTACACACAGGTATTGACTTCTACACCTGAACTACACACAGGTACGACTGCTACACCTGAACTACACACAGGTTTGACTGCTACACCTGAACTACACACAGGTATTGACTGCTACACCTAAACTACACACAGGTATTGACTGCTGCACCTGAACTACACACAGGTATTGACTGCTGCACCTGAAATAGACACAGGTATTGACTGCTACACCTGAACTACACACAGGTACGACTGCTACACCTGAACTACACACAGGTACGACTGCTGCACTTGAACTACACACAGGTACGACTGCTACACCTGAAACCTTGATCCTTAACATTTCATCACTGTTTGATTTGATGTGTCCACTGTTGGTAACTGCAAGTGTCAGAGTTCAGTGGATTGTACTCACTTGTATAGTATGAACCATTCAGGGCAGCAAACACAAGTTGCTGCCATAGACTGTGGGTCTGTAAAGTGAACTCCATTTCCACATGACTGATTATTATGTTATATCCTAAGTTTTTGAAATGAAAGCAATGACATTTGGTCGTGCCTCCTAAAACCTTTAGTTATCTGTGCTCTGAGCACTTTAATATCCAGCTGGAAGTTGCCCACTTTGTTTTGGAGTTTGCAGTGAGGAGAGGAGGTTACATAACTGTCTGGAACACAATTACTCAGAGGGGAGATTCAGGTCTGAGAGTTAATTCATTCGTTTAAAATTTAATTAAAATTCCACAAGGATGACATTCATATAATTGGCAAAAGCGAATGTCTGATAATTGAAAAAAAACTAAAACTAAAATGAATAAGAAAAGGTCACAGATGATATTTCCGTTTCCAGATTTACTGGCACCAGGTTGCAGGCTGGAGAAAAGAGTGACGCTGATGGATGCAGCAGCTCAGTCGTCAACGGCGGCCGGACGGGAAAACAAAGAGGTCAGTCTGACCCAGAACCCTGCGGCGGAAGCAAAGGAGGGCGAAGGAGCCAAAGACGAAGGAGGTCAAAACTCTTCTAAAACGAACGGCGAGGCGGACGACAAGACGAGCGGCGGCCGTCAGTCAACGAAGTACAAAACTGTGTCCTACAGGAGGATCCGGAAAGGAAACACCAAACAGAGGATTGATGAGTTTGAGGCCATGATGAACTCCTGATCGGGCCTTAAATATTGTCAGAAGGTTTGGTTCAAATGACCAAGTTGCTTTTTGTGATCCTGTATTTGTGGATGATGATTCCCATCGATAAATAAATAGAGAACCCAGGAGAGAACCATGTGGTACTCCATTTTTAAATATATATATTGATCGTCTTATTGCTAGGACTGAAATTAGATTTGGTTTTGCATTACACCCTCGTCAAAGCGTTCTCTCATAGTGTGTTTCTCCCTCTAGTTTTCTGTGTATCTATTTATCTATATAATCTATTTTCCCAGCATATCAAAAGCTTTTGTGACATTAATGCCCATACTTCAGCCTCTGAGGCAAAACATCATCTCCCTAACGGCTGAGTTAACCTCCTTTTCTATAATTCTTGTAAAAATGTATTCAGTCCTTGGGCCTGTGAAAAATCATTACAAAAAGTATGCACATTTTTTAAAACAGCATTAGAAAATGTAATAAAAATGCAACCTTAGTTTTTTAATCTCGGTATTGTTTTTATTGTATTATTTGTACGGTCACATTTAAATGATAAATTATGAATAATACACACTACGTTAAGAAAATGAGCCTAACAAGTTTATTGGTGAATCTGTTGCTTTAAAATTCAATTTACCGCAAACAAGAAAAAAAAACTACAAGTCCCACAATCCTCTGCTGCTGTCACTGACGTCACCAGGACCCCGGACCCAGCGCAGCTGTGTGTCCTCATCGGTGTGTGCGTCTGGCAACAAAAGAGTGTTCCTGGAGGAGTTGGCGACGTCTTCTCGACGACAGAACAATTCCTCGGGGACGTCGTCACAGGTGGGTTCACCAGCGAAGTCACGTCTTCACACGCGGATGTTTATTTCAGTTTGAAAACGAAACGGCGGCTTAGTTCTGAGTGTCAACGTTAGCCGGCTAGCTAGCTGGCTAGCAAGATGGCTCCGACTCTTTGCTGCGAAACAATAACAAAGACTGAACCGTAGCGTAACTTTCAAGTGGCGGAAGTGCGTGCGACGGCGTTTACAACCAGAGAACAGTCAGACGTCAGTGTAGCGTGTAGCTTCTTTATGTAAAAGTGAAGGTTTGACGGGCGTTGGTGTCCGTGCACCGCCCCTTGTTGTCAGGCAGGAGCTGGTCGCGATGACACCGCCGCTGTCGCTGTCCGTGGGAGGAAGAGGAAGAGGAAGGAGGTGATGATGATTACGTGCAGTTAGCTGGCTGCCTGGCTGGCTGACGGAGCGACACAGCGACCGGAGTCCAGTCGAGCGCGAGGCGTCTCCCCCAACCCCCGCGACCGGAGCCCGGAGCCCGGGCGAAGAGAGGCGAGGATGCCGCGGAGGAAACAGTCCAACCCGCAGCCGGTGAAACGTGAGTTTGCCTCCATTTACCTCCAGCTGTTCGCGGCTGGGTCACGTGTCGCACGAGCTCGACTTCTCGAGGAAGTGGCTCTGTGTCGCTTCTCCTCCTCACGGAAAAAAACCTGGTCAATACGCCGTTTCTTCTCTTGTGCTTGTGAAAGGTTTCACCCGGAGGAAGCAGCCTCAGTGAAAAGAGTTGCCAACATGTCGACTCTTCCTCATTATCCGTCGGAGGAGGAAGACCGTGGGAGGCGTGTTATCTCATCCTGACTGTTGTGTCCACTTCCTCTCCTCCTCTTCACCTGACCCCCTCGCCCTCCCTGCTCCCTCCTTTCCTGCCCCTGGCTCTTCCTTTCTTTCTCCCATCGCTTCCTGTCCTACATTTATCTGTTGTTGTTGTTGTTGTTGTTGTTGTTTTAAAATTCATACTTTCATTTTTTGGTCCCGAGTGTCTGCGCTCAGGGTTCACCTCCTGGTGTTTGCAGTTTGTGAAGGGACTAATCACACCCCTCTTCCTTTTCCTGCCTCCTCCTCCTCCTCCTCCTCCTCCTCCGACTCTTCCTCCTCTGCACTTATCTCTTCCTCACCGATTTCCTCTTCTCGGTTTTCTCCCCCCCGTTTCCTCTCCACCTCCTTCACTCCACGTCGTTCTCCTCTGTGTTCTACAGCCCGACGTCAGACTTTTTTGATTATTCAGTGATGGAAATAATTAAGTATTTTATTTAATCTGCTTTAATTTGAAGCCACAAGTTTGATTTACTTAGTTTTTAGCTTCTCAAATGTGAGAATTGCCTCTTTTTCTTGGTCGAATTGATTTCAAGTACATTTACACTATTTCTTACAGACTTTTTAAATGAATTGCTGCTGTTAACCCTAACCCTTGTTTTATTTGTTTTACATGCAACGTACTGTCACATCTTCTCTTTAAATCACGCAGAACAAATCTGTCTTTTCTCTTTTTAGGAAATTTTGGAGGTTTTTATTTACCACCAATATGAATAATATGAACAAAACCGTATTATTTCAGGAAGTGTATCTGTAAAGTGGAACCCAGTGACGCACAACTGCTCTCAAATGGAAATTTAGATTTGTGTTTTAATCAGCATGAAAAACAGGAGTCAGGACTTTTCTCCCTGGACAAGACCAAGCTTTGGTGAAAAGTCTGAAAGTGTGTTTTGACACGTTTTTGTGACCATGTTCAGTGGAGTCGGAGGACGGTGCCGTGGTGTGTGAGCCGAGCTGCCTGGTTTTGGAGAGTGACTTCCTGCTCAGCGGAGAGCTGGAGTTTGGAGACTCGGAGATCATGGGGCTGGATAGAGACACTGGTGAGTGACACACACACACACACACACACGCACACCGAACTGACAGTCTGCTCTGCAGTCGATTTCCTATTGCCTAGCAATGGAGCAGGATCCTTCACTGCTCAGGACTGGAAGGACACATTTTTTTGGCAATGTTTGAAGGAGCCCTTGAAAAGTGTAATTTATGAGATTTAAATCAACCAGAAGTCATTCTCATATTTTCCTGGTGTCTCCTTCCAGACAGAATGAAGCATCTTGGTAACTTTTTTTTTTTTTTTCCTCCCCAGGTATGACGGTCTTCTCTCTGAGTGTGGACGACGACCCTTCGGCACCGACCGACTCCACGTTTCCAGCTTTCCTCTCCTGTAAAGGATGTGGTCAACTCCTGGGAGACGCTCCGCTGGGAGCAGGTTTAGATCTCGGTAACTGTCACAACCTTCTTTGTGATCGCGCATTTTTCACTAATATCATACATCTATTTACTGTATATAAGTAAATGTAATCTACAGTTTAACAGAATCTGTGTGTTTACATTATGATATTCTACACGTGTTTTAAAAGCTGCTCAGTTATTTCTCATCTTTTCTTCCAGGCGTGGGGCTGGACTTGGGGACGGAGCTTTACTGTCTGTCGTGCGAGGAAGGCGTCCAGCACGCCGCCTCCTTCGACTCCTCTCTGGTGAACGGGTCAAACCTGTCGGACACATCCATCAGCGGCGGCTCCAACAGGAAGAGGAGGAGCCTAGGTAAGAGCGGCGCTGCAGGCGACGTTCCAGCTAAACTGTTCTCCTGCCCGCAGTGCGTCTTCACAACACGTTACTCCAACCACTTGAAACGCCACATGAAGACCCACGACGGCCAGAAGCCGTACCACTGCCCCGTGTGCCCATACGCCTCGGCCCAGCTCGTCAACCTGCAGCGCCACGCCCGCACGCACACCGGAGAGAAGCCGTACCGCTGCCACCAGTGCAGCTACGCCTGCAGCTCCCTGGGCAACCTGCGGAGGCACCAGCGCATGCACACGCAGGAGAGACCGCAGAGGAGGGAGAAGGAGAAGAGACGAGGCAGGCGGAAAAAAGCCAACGCCGAAGCCGAAGAAGGTAACAAACTGTAAAAATCATCTCTGTTGGTTGGTCTTTTCAAAAAAAAGTTTATTCTTCCGGTTATTTTCTCGATTGTTTTGTCCATAAATATAAGAAAATAAAAAAAATACCAGATTCCAAACTGACATCAGCTCATTATTGTTTTAAGTCCAAACAAGCAAATGAATAGAAATAAATTCTTAATTTATAATTTTTTTTCTAAAAGGTGAAAATCAATTCTTTCATTTTGGAAGAAGAAGAAAAGAGGAAGAAACAGGTCAAACTGAAAGTTTGAAAAATGAGGAAGAGAAGTTTTCTGGTTCACTGATCATCGACAGAGAGAAGATAACAACTAATCTCATGATTAAATCTCTTTTTCCTTTTTCTCCTGCTCGTCGTCCTACAGTCGTGTCCGACCTCACCCTTCGAGTGTCCCAGGACTCGGGCTTCCTCCACACGCTGGGGGGCCTCGGCTCTCCCTCCGCTCCACTGCCCGTCCTCCTCTTCCCCCTGTGCTGCCGGCTGTGTGGCCTCACCCTGGAGGAGGCCGACCTGGAGGAGGACAAGGCCGAGGGGGAGACGGAGGGAGAAGGAGGACAGGTGCGTTCATTCATACGCTATTTTTAAATATATGGATTATTTCAAAGGATACTTTACGTTACTTTTACTTGAGTGGGAGTAAATGTACTTAGTTACTCTCACTTGTGGAAACCAGAGTCTGAAGCGTGACGTCTTTACTCTGATATTTCTTCAGATGTGTCGTCGCTGTGCGTTGGACCTTCTTTCTAAAGACGGGCCCGGGCCTCCCTGCGGCCCTGCTGTCTCTCGGGGATCCCGCCGCGGTCAGCGGGGCACCAAGTTGTACCGCTGCCCTCACTGCCCCTTCCTGTCCCATTACCCCAACCACCTGGCCCGCCACGCCCACACCCACTCCGAGGAGAAACCCCACCGCTGCCCGCACTGCGCCTACACCTCCTCGCACCTCGACAACCTAAAACGCCACCTGCGCGTGCACACAGGCGAGAAGCCCTACCAGTGCCCGGCGTGCAGCTACGCCTGCGGGAACCTGGCCAACCTGCGGCGGCACGAGCGCATCCACTCGGGCACCAAGCCCTTCCACTGCGGCGTATGCGGCTACTCCTGCAACCAGAGCATGAACCTGAAGAGGCACATGCTGCGACACACGGGAGAGAAGCCGTACGCCTGCGCCGAGTGCAGCTACACCACCGGTCACTGGGACAACTACAAACGCCACCAGAGGAAACACGGGCACAACACGGACAGCTGGGACAAACACGCGCCCATCAACGGCCTGAGCTGGAGCAAGGACACCCAGGAGGGCGAGAGTCAGGGACAGGAACACACTTAGTGTGTCTGTGTGAGTGTGTGTGAGTGTGTGAGTGTGTTGTGAATACACTGGTGAACCTCCAGCTCAGGTTGGAGCTCGACTCAGGTGCCTTTGACTGTAATGCTGCACTGATTTTATATAAGGGCGTGTGCGTGCGTGCGTGTTTGTGTGTGTTTGTGTGTGTGTGTGTGTGTCAGTGACACCAGGTTTTCACTCTGTCTTTTCACAGAATCAACTTGATGAAGTCTGATGAGACTGAAATCTTTATTTTTTTCCTCTGCAGATGAAATATATTTTATTAATGTGTATTTTTCACATCAGCTGATCATCATCATCTTCTCATGAGCAGTAAATGGATTTAATTTTTTGACTGGTTCAGTTTGTCCTGTGATCAGGACGCTCGTAAACTGATGATGATAGATGATAACTCAGTTGCTCAGACAGTTTAAAGTTTTAAAGATAATAAGCGGAGTTTGTTTCTGAGTGAGTGATTTTCAAAACTCAGTTAAATCAAGTCCATGTTCAAAAATCAACTCTGCCTCCTAAAAATGTTGAAAACTGAATTTGATAAAAGTAGAATTATTACAGACTTGAGAAATACGGTTTGTGTAAATGATGATCATTAAAAAGCCAGATTTTCGACAAACAGGCTACTTTTTAAAGTTGATTGATGTATTTCTGGCACTTTTTTATGATTATATCCATCAATTTCACCTTTTCTGGATTGAACAATTTATCACGGGTCGGAAATGTTGAACTGTTGCTTTAGTCTCCGTGCTGATGAATTATTGTGATAATCCAATGCAAAGATAAATTCTGAGATGGCGTTTTGAAATGTTAGATTTTCAAAATTTCAAATAACAGAATAAAATACTTTAAAAAAACATTTCATAACAGGAATGCGTCCTTACCTCTTTTTTTTTTAGCTGCAACTAACTTTTCATTATTTTCTCCTTTTATTGTTGACCCTAACCCTAATGACATAACACTTTAAAAATGTCAACTAATAGAAAGATAGAAATAATCTAGAACAAAGAAGACCATCAAATCCACCAACCAACCAACCAGCAAACCACCAACCAATCAACCAGCAAACTGGACTGTATAAGTGTTGTTCAGCGTCTTCACATCTAATACAACGAAGTCTTACTGAAGCCACTTCCTCTTTTCACGCTCTCTGCATAGGAAACACCTGCTTCACACGCCCAGAGGACGACGAGAGGGACCCTCGCTGCTCTGACGTTCAAACATCTGGTGGACACGAACAAAAGAAAATAAATAAAAAGGTGCAGGAGAAATCACCTCTTCCCACACGAACACAAACACCTGGAGTGAAGCTAAGATGCAACAAAGCACAGAAAATCAATCACAGAAACATATGAGTTTGTGAGAATGTGTGATGAGGTTGCTCGACTGTGACCGTGACAGACTATGTAAAGCAGGGCGAGTGTGTGTGTGTGTTCAAGGTTTAATTTCAGAAGCGACTGAGGACAGCGACAGTAAATATCTTCACCAATGGGCCTGGTGAGTACAACTCTCAGTAGTTTGGTAGTTAATCTAAACATAAATCTGTGTTTATCAGTGGCTTTATCAATACTAATAAATCATTTACTGATGCTTTTCAGTGGAGATGTGAACGATCCTCAAGATTTGTTATTAATTCACGAGAAGGAGCCAAACATTAATCTTCAGGAAACGCGAAAAAAAAAGGAGAACCAGACCGGCCTGTTAATTCTTCTGTTTAAAAGAAGTGGGGTGGAAATAACGTGTATATTTTAAGCTCAGTTATTATTTTTCATGTTTTTAGAGTTTTCCTCAAATCTACTACGTCTTTCACTTCCCCTCATGAGGTCCAGGTGTTCACGTTCCCTTCAGGACCAACCTTCAACCCTCTACATTAGGCTACATTACTTTTGATTTCTTTTTTTTCTTTTTGCAGCAAAATTCCCACCCCAAGTTGTTCCCCGGGGACATCGTGGAATATCCCAGGAACAAGTACTTCTCCCATTTCGGAGTTTACTACGGAGAGAGGGACGGCGTTCCCTACGTGGCTCACCTGACATGTCGAGGTTGGTGTCATCGTCCTTGAATGCCTCGTTTATTACAGTAATATCTTTATATAAATAACAATTTCTTAGTCTTATTTTGCAAGTGTCTGTATCTTCACATAACAAATTTTTATTATTATCCCTAAACAAAATCTTGCAACTTGGAAAAAAGAATTTATCATTTTATGTTAAAATGTCCTGAAATCAAATCTTTAAGCTGCTGATATCAAACTTCAGTATTTGTTGTATGGAATAAATTGCTTGTATCGTATTGATTTATATTTTTAAAATGCAAAAAAATCTTCATATCAAGTGATACATATTTGTGATTTTATCTGGTTTTCAAAATATTCGAAACTTTTTCTGTTGCAACTAGTTTAACTGTTATAAATAAAGTTGTAATTGACTACTAATTCACTTCTTTCAACAAATTTTCTTTTAGAGATAACTTTAAATTAAAAAAACACTTCTGTGTGTGTGTCTGTCAGATTCAGACGCTAAGCTCCCGCTCTTTGGCCGAGCACTGAGGTCAGAGGTTAAACTTGATCCACTTTACCTGCTGGGGAACAAATACAAGGTAAAACACACACACACACACAGTTCACACACTCACAACACGAAGGTCAAACACAAAAACCTCAGCGCTCTCGTCTGCCGCGTCGCAGGTCAGCAACATGCTGGACGACTGTTTCCCGGCCAGAGACTTCCAAGGCGCGGTGAAGCCGAACATTGACGAGATGCTGGGCCGCGAGGTGACCTTTGACATCCTGTTTCACAACAGCGAGCACCAGGCCACGCTCTTCAGATACGGGGTGAAGAAGTCTGAGCAGGTCAGTGGACGGAGGCGTGAAAACCTCACAGGACGTCCGTTTTGAGAACAGCTGATTTTACATTATTATTCGTTTTATTATTTTAATAGCACGTGTGTGTGTGTGTCTGTGTGTCACAGATAGAGATAATCTATAAACACATCATGCCGGCCTGGAAGAAGCTGTTTGACAACAAGAAACTGTGAGAAACGGCCTCAGCCACCGGAGGGCGCCGTTGTTCCTCTGAACTGATGTCAGAGAAAAGGTTAAAATGTTTTTACAGTGAAGTTTTAATATTCAAAAAAAATAAAAATAGGGCAAAATGTATATTGGGAAATTTTATTGTTACATCTATTAATCATGTTAAAATTTTTAATCTTAATATTTTGACTTAGAGTGGGTTATGGTTAGAGTGGTAGTGTGAAAATGAAATTAACTGCTTCAATCACTATTGTATTAAAAAATGATTTACAAAAAATATATTTGTTCTTGGCATTAACTGAAAAAAAAGGGTTATGGTTATCACTAACCCTATCTGTACCATGTGGTGCTGATACTTGTACTCGAGTAAAGTATCTGTGTATTTCTTCCACACACACACAAACTACCCCTGATCTGACTCATATTTTAATTTGAAATTCTTCATTTCACGTCAGCCGGATTTTCTGCCACCGTCCTTACTTGCTCCCTCCTCAAAGTTTGGGTGCCACGGTAACAGCTCCAGTCTTCTCATGAGTTTCTTTAAGCCAAGATATCAGGATGTTGTTCGTCTCCCCCGGTTTTTCCATCTGAGTCCAGTGTCCACACTCCTCGATGTGTCCTCTGCTCAGGTTCGGGACCTGGCGTCAATAAATAACTGGTGTCAGATTAATTTCCAATAATCTATAATCACTCTGCAGTTTGTCCTCGCTGATTAATTTTTCTTACCAAGGCCTCCATTCCTTTTGAGAAGGCCGGAAGCAGCACCGGGTCTTTACCCGTCGTCACCATCAGCGCCGGCATCAGCAGCTGACACACACACACACACACACACACACACACACACACACACACACACACACACACACACACACACACACACACACAGATTGTTCAACTATGCATGACGTTGCATGAGAACTGTATATAAAGATGGACGACACGACCCCACGTCCCCACTTCCTCTTGTCAAAAGTCGGGGCTTGACCTATCTGTCATGTCGTCCATCTTTATTTACAGATTGTAACTAACCTTTCCTTTGGGACGAGAACACATCCACTTCCAGTTCACCTCACCGTTACGATACCAGTTCAGTGGTCGCCTGTAAAACAACACACAACACGTTTATTCTTGATTGACAGCTGTATTTCTGAAATCATTAATTCATTGAGTTGCTCTGTATCTGCTCAATAGATCGATACAGTTCCTCAGGTATCCAGAGGTTTTTAAATCTGAGCCACCTGAAGCCGAGCTCTTTGAACTGGCTGACGTAGAAGCTCAGGTCGGCCTCCGTCAGCATGGAGCTCCTGGGAAACTGCTCGGGCAGACCCACGAACAGACCTCCTGTAACACACACACACACACACACACACATTATTATTTATAATGATGTAGCATCGAGCTGTAGAAATGACACGTGTCAGGAAATCCGCTGACCTCGAGCGCAGACTCCTTCAGTGGTGAGGCCAGTACGAGTCCCCTGAGACAAGGAGAGAAACATGTTACGCGTGTGTGTGCTTGGCTTGTGTGTGTGCGTGTGTGTGCGTGTGCGTGTGCGCGTGTGTGTGCGTGTGCGCGTGTGTGTGTGTGTGCGCGCACGCTCTCACTGCTTCACTGCTGCTGAAAAAGAAAATGTTGAACGTTCTCTCCAGGTTTTTCTCCAGCTCGGCCTCTGCAACACCCTGTAAAACACACACACAGTGCAGAGTTATTAACATATTCTAAAATTACAACTTTATCTTGTAATAAGACTTTTTTCTTATAATATTAAGAGTTGTCTTAGCTAACAGTGTTACTCACTGGTTTTTGGAAGTAGAGCTGGTAGTCGAATACGGGCTCGGCCTTCATTCTCTCTGCAGGATGAACAGACGGATCCACCGGGAACAGAGGAGTGTTCAGAGACGCCACAGCCCTTCACACACAAGAAAACAACACATTCCACTGCTTCTCAAGATTTGAAACTTAAAACTACACTAAAAACTAGAAGCAAAACCTCATGGTTGTTTTTCTCAACCAAGCAGGGTGTTCACCTGACTCTCTCAGGAAAATACTGAGCCATGGTCCAGACCAGGAAGCCGCCCCAGTCGTGACCCACCAGGGTGACCTGAGGTATCGCCTGGGAAACGACACAACACACAACTGAGCTGATGAAAAGTTGATGTCCTTGCATGTTTCTTTTTTTCTATTTCATGACGAATCATAGTTCGATCTGATTTAATTGAATTATTGTGGTGTTCAGGTTAAATTATGTGTCACTCACCATTTTGTCAAGAAACTTGATTAAATCCTGAAAAAGATCAAAAGCAGCATCATGTTACCATTAGTGTGGAGGCTACAGTAAGACAATAACATTAAAACAAATGGTTTAATAACGTTTTTTGAACATAAATTTGGTGACATGGAGCTGGAGGACGTCAGCGGTCGACCGCACACCTCAATCCAGATTAATAATTACTTTTAATGGATTAATAAATCGTACCTTGCAGAGCTGCTCCTGAGAATATTCCTCGATATCTGTTGGAGGGAAAATGACACGTGACTCGCAGGTAATGAGGTCGAGATACTTCAGGTGCAACATCTCTGCACATTTGGACAATTAAATGTCAGATTAACCTTAAAAAATTATAATACGGAATATGAGTAAATATTTGATATAGGTGCCATCATTGGATCATGAGTTAATGGTTTGTTTTTATTTACTTTTACGTCATGCAGATGAATTGACACATATACATCACCTGGGGGCGCTGTGGACTCTCCATATCCCTTCATGTCCAGAGCCAACACCCTGAACCCTGCGGCTGCCATGGCCGGGATCTACCAGGTAGTAAAAAAAAAACAACAAGAAGTAAATAATAATTTTGTATTTGTTTGTGCACATGTAGTAAAATCCTGTTTGACTGTTGGATCCATACCTGGAACCTCCAAGAGAACCAGCTCTCTGGGAAGCCGTGACACAGCAGGACCGGTGGACCTGAACCCATTTCCACATAGTGAGTCCGGACACCAGGCTGAGAGAAAAAGAGCGGACTGGTCCTTTAATCACACCAACCTGACTGCATCTCACTGCCACAACAACTGACACGGACACGGACATTACCCTGATGGTGACGTATCCATGGGAAACCTCCTCCGGGCTGCAGGACGCTGGAGAAGTCTCTGCACTCACAGCCTGGAACAACACAAGTTAGCACATTGTCATGCCAATGTAATGTGTTCACATCGTATCCAATTTATTTTACCATTCATTTATTTATATAATCATCATATAAGCCCTTTTTCGAGAACAGTGGTTGCCACAAATGTTTCTCCGGACATTTTCCAGAGTCTATTTGAAAACAGCTTAAGATATCCAGTGAAAACATTCACATGAAACCGTTTCTCATAAAGCGTCAGATTTCTACTTCTCATTTTTCCACTGTGCAACAAAGATAAAACTTCATTAACTCAAAGGAAAAAGTTTTCATCACTTTAAAAAGACAATCGTCTGACACTGTGAGAACGTGAGAACTTCTCAGTAGCTGCTCGTATTCGAACCCTCAGACTGGTCCGCACCTGAACTCCAGTAAATTTGGCCAGTTGGTCCAATGCGTCATCCAGGTTGTTCACCGTGACGACCCTCATCCCGGCTGCTTCTGCCGCCTTCACACCGTCCTCATCGACATCCAGCCACACGGCCTGAAATTATTTTGTATTACATTACAATAAAAGAATGTCAATGTTATAGTATCGATCATATTCCACCTGTTGTGATGTCACTCCCAGGTGCAGCAGGGCAGAGGTGAACATGGATGGCTCGGGGACCCTGTGACCTGAGCGGCAGGACTGGAAGACCAGGTCAAAATGGCCGCCCAGCAGAGAGAGAAGGCGGGACGGACGATCTCCATCTGCACTGTCATCTAGCCAGTGATTGGCCAGGACAGCTGTCAGTAAACCTGAAGGGCGGGGCAGAGGGAGGAGTTTGAATTCAAAAGTCCTCCTCGCCCTCTGCTGGTCATTCCTGAGAATACAGGTTTCACTTTCCGAACACGGTGACTACGCGTCCATCTTTATAAACAGTCTACAGTTTTAACTTTTGATTTGACCCCATTGACCTTAACCTGTTTCCTTTGTGTGTGTGTGTATGTTTGTGTGTGAGTACAGGTGTGTTCAGCATGTTGTGTACCGCTGCGACGCAGACGTGCAGCTGTCTTCAGTACAGCTGGTTGGACGTCCATCATGGCCTCTCTGAATTCCTCCAGCAGGCGTCTGACTGACCAATCAGACGGCAGCGTCACACCCCTGACCTGGGCCTGCTTCACACACTCTTCCTCAAGCACCGGGATCATCTACACACATGAAAATGAGCTGGAAGTAAAAAAAGATAAAAGGATTATATTTGAAAAAAGCTTCACTTACCTGAGAGAATGTCATCTGGCCTCGCTCCGCCCGCATCATGGCGCCGTCTTTCTGCGACGCCACATTGGAGAGAAAACCCCTGAAGACCACAGCACAAAGTACACCTCACAGTCGATCAGCTGACAGCAAGGTGAGGTCAAGGTTGAACATAACACATGTACGAGATTAAATCTACGGACTTCACTTTTTCCCAGACCTGCAATTCTCCACCCATCCACCAGATGTCCCCAAACTCTTGTCCCCGCTCATCTTGAGTGTTTCAATTTCTAAAACTTCTACTTTACTTTACTTCAGGAACTAATACTTTTACTCAACTACATTTGTTGAATAACTTTACATGTGTTGTACAGATTTAGATGAATTTATCAACATATAATCAATAAATGATGATAATGCGAACAATTTGGGAAGAAATTACTTTCTTTGTGTTAATCTAATCTGTCTGTGGCAAGTACATGAGATAAACAAAATGTTTTTGACAGGATTTTTGCAAATCGTCCAAATTTGACTAGAAAAACAAACTTATACTAACTACAGACATAAATTATACAATGTGCAAACTGGATTCTCTAAAAGCAATGGCAGATTATGAAGTACTTCTTCAGTTTGATCTCGACCAACTGTTTTTTTTTAACAGTGTGTTAGTGTTGCGTAACAGAATTCCTACCTTGGCAGGTTGTGCAACTCCTCAAACTTTCTGAAAAGCACATGAGGCCGTGAAGAGACAGCAACTCCCCAGAAGCTGAACAAGACGACTTTCGTCTCCGCCATGTCGACTGAGTCCCAGTGAGAGGATCTATGTTCTGCTTTTGCTGCTGCTGCAGATAGTGGCCCCGCTCGGGGGGTGAACTTTGACATCGGCACAGAACGGATCCGCCCACTGATCCTGAAATCACAACTGACACAATACAAAAGGCTTCAAGTTGATTTGCTCGCTGTTGTTTATCTATGATCAGGTCATGGTTAAATGAACAACAACTTGTGTCGACGTGTGAAGATGGAAGCTGATCCAGTGTGAAGGAGAGAAAAGAGGAAACACAAGAGCATGAGTTTGACTGTCTTTGTGTGAGCTTATGTAAAAACAACGTGAGAGAAATGATGATGTGCAACTAGACATCAATATTGATGAGATGATATAACATATAATATTCAGTATAAGCACTGAGAGAGCTGTTTCCTACAGGATGTGACTTTACTTTATCTAAGAAATATAAAAGTGAAAGCAGCTTCACAAACCTTAGAGATTAAAAAAAAAAGAAGTGACCTTTGACCCATACAGGTAAGATTAAGGAAGAAATGCTGAGCAGTTTTATGGTGTTATGTTGACAATTCACCTTTCAAATACCAGCCTATTGTACACGTATCATTGATTATTTGGTTAAATAACACTTTATTGAATTCATTAGATACCCAGCAATATAGTCATTAAATTAAAAAATAATTTTATTGGCAATAAAATGATGCGCACATAAATGCATTCATTCTAGTCCTATAACACATTCTGCATTGTCACTCAGAACATTCACTGTACTTTTTGTTGTTCATAATACTTGATGATTTTTTGCCATTAACATTTTATTTCTGGTGTCATGTTTTCCAGGTCGTTGGAGTTGAGTCTATGTTTGCAGAAGACAGCATTTTGAAAAATAATGAAAGCATTTTGCTAAATGAGGATGGCAAAAATACAGGCATGTAATGTTATGTTATGTAATATGATATAACATACTAAAATATAATATACAATAAGATATAATATATTATAATATAATCTCTTGATACGTTAAGTATATGTTTTTGTAAATCCAAGCCTTTCTAAATCTGTGTACTTTCTCGTGTACTTGTGAAACGTCATCAGTGACGGCCCAGGTACAGTTTGCATCGAGCAAGCTTTACAGTCTAAATACCCGGATGTTGTTCTCGCCCCGCCTCCTTTGTCGGGGATGCGACATGGGATGCGATCGATCGCAGGTGTCTTGTGAGACAGCCAGGTATCCCAGAATGCATTTCGCAGCAACCAGTGGAGGGGAAAACTAAAGTGTAAGTTAAAACTTTTGAAATAGTTTTATTATGCGAGGATAAAGTCGATGCAACTTCATATCCGTGGTGGATTTATCAAGATCGAGTCAAATGGCATCAGAGATGATAAAGGTTTACATTATTAATATTGCCAGTGGACGTTGGTACATATGTCAGTGTATGTGCATGTGTTATTCCAACCGTAAATTCGTCACGGTGAAAGGCTTTTATCAACTATTTCATATTCAGCAAACTGAATGAATTGTTGATCTTTACCAGAATTTAAATGCAGGACTTCTGAGCAACATGCTGGATGACTCGTTCTCGACAGGTTCCCGCAGGTCACCCTGGAGGTGACCTTTGACTTCCTGGTCCACAACAGCGAGCAACAGGCCAGGCCCCTCAGATCAAGTGTGAAGACATCTGAGCAGGTCAGTGGACAGAAAAGTGGCTTGAATCATGTGTTCGTCCAAATATCAGAGATTAAAGATTTGAAAACGATTATTAAATTTAACAATATTATTGAATCAAATCTGCCCAATAGACATTTTGATATTTTTTCTTCCCATGTAAAGGTTTTATTTTTGAAATATTTAGACTTTAGTGTTACAACATTTTAACCTTTTCTCTTATTGTCACAACTTTATTGACAAAGTCTGACGTCAGTTCAGAGTAACAACGGCGCCCTCCGGTGGCTGAGGCCGTCTCTCACAGTTTCTTGTTCTCGAACAGCTGTGTATCTGTGACACACACAAACACACACACACACATAAATGTGGTCGACATGTATATAAAGACGATCAGTGACTGTCATTTACATTTACAGTATACCACGCTCGAAAAGAAAAATATCACAGCAGATGATTTCTGAAAAGAATTTAATCATATCAGCATTAAAGTTTTTACACTTATTAAGAAAACAATTCTCTCAGATTTTGTTTGTCATGAAGCTGAAACATTTAAGCTTTTGCTTTGTGACAAACTGAAATGTTGCACAAGTTCTGAGTCTCCATTTATCTCCAAGAACATAAGTGAAGTTTAAAAAACAGTATTTTTTAAATATGTCAAGTGAAATATATAACTGAAAAGTGTCGGTTTCTTTTTCAAAAATGTCATCTTCATTTGATCTGATTAGTCAGTAGTAGTTTATTATCAGCGACCTAAGAAAAAAAGACACACACGAAAGACAACTGAAATAAAAGACAAAATGGCACCTGACCGCACAAAAATGTAAGATTAAAACAACACAGAGGCAAAGTATTACAGAATTTACAAAAGATAATAAATAATATTCTAGCTGACATGTTGATATTCAAACAGCGGTGGGGATGAAATGCCCGTGAAGGTCCATGTGGACGCTGGCAGGGATGGAGGCTCTGGCAATTTCCTCGAAGGTTTTGGCGTTGAGGACGAGCATGAACGGAGAAACGTTCGGATCTGAAGAGATGACGGACGACAGGATCACTCCTGAAGGAAAGAAAAAAGCAGAGGAGAAGTGATTGTTTCCTCCCTGATGGTTTAATGTTCACGCTGCAATTTTTGAATGTGACACAAGAAACTGTGAAGCAGTTGGTTTGGCTCGGAAGAGCGAGTGAATCTCTCACCGTCGTCTTCGTCCACGGCTCCCGGAGACGCGACAAACACCGGTTCTGATGGGTAGCATTTGTCCTGCTCCCACTCTACGTGTTTCCTGGTGACGATGTCGATCTTGGCGATCTGACGGACGAAATATTTAGTAGAGAGTTAGAAGGTGGGGTCGTGCTAGCTGTGTTGCTCTAGTGATGGAAATATTGGTTGGTCAGAGATAACGTTTTCATTGCCGGTTTTCTTTGTCAACAGGATTACGCAAAAACAACTGGGACATTTTCCATGACATCTTGGGGGCATGACCCATAGAAGAGCCCGTTACATTTTGGAACGCATCCAGATAAACGGTTAGTCCCAGGCAAGTCCCAGCCCGAGGTGTTTCACCTTGTTAGGATGAGGAGACCACTCCACCCTGGAGCCGTAGAAGTATCTGTAATGTTTAGCGTTGAAGTTGTAGTTGATCCCCGGCAGCTCCAGTCCTGAAAAGTACGAGGTAGGAGGTATGATACTCGTCAGATTGTGAAAATGAAGTCATGTTCAAGTCAAACAGACCAGTCGTGTGGATGACAAACCTTCAAAAATAATGTCAGGCTGGCAGTAGACAGATCCGTCCTCCTGCACCACAGCCTGGGCCGTTGTGTCCGACAGCGTCACCAGGTTGGTTCCTCTGGGAGATTCCTGGAGATCAAATCGACACAAACTCCTCATATTGACATGAAATTCATAAGACGACGAAGTGTAAAGTAAAAAACATTCACCGCAGTCCTCGGCCTGTATATTTGAGGTGCACTCTTCGATCGGACTGTACCTTGTGGGCGCTGAGCGGCAGGACGAATCTCTGGCAGATTGGCTGGGAGAAATTCTTGTTGGACTGGATGAAGCCATCGGTTTCTTGTCTGATGTTCTGGATGTAGAACATGTCGTACAGTTTGCTGTCCTTGTAGCTGATCAGGTCGAGCACCACGTGGCCGTCATCCTCGTAGGCATTGATGTGGTGGAAGACCACCAGGGCGTCACTGTAGAAACGGGTGCTCACCTCCTTTCCTGTCTTTCTGTTGATGGCGTGAATCAATGTCTGGGAAACAGATGAACCAACAGTGGCTTTAAAGTAACCCCATTCTGTCAACTGCTGCTTAATGTAAATCATTGTCCTGTCAACGGTGAATAAATGTGGGAAGACTTACGATGTCATCCTTGTCGAATTTGAGGCAGCTCCCCCAGTTGACCCCTCTGAAGTAGGCGGTGCCCAGTCGGACGATGTCCAGCTTGAAGGGCTGCTCCACGAACACAATGTAGTTCTCGGTCATGCCGAAGCTGTGGAAGTAGCTCGGGAACAGAGTGGACCGAAAAGGAATGGAACAGACCTTCTGCACTTTCCTCAACGCCGGCTGGTTACGTTTTTCATCTGAAACAGACAACTCGGTATTGTAAGTAGGATTTTAATTATCATTATTTTCAGATGGAAAACACAAATTTCAATTCTCCATCCACTCAATTTTACATTTGGTTGCTTTTTTTTATGACACAATAGTAACCATTTCATTCATTTATTCTAATCTAATTACATCTAAGGATTAATCATCATCATCATCATCTTCAACCGCTTATCCGGGGTCGGGTCGCGGGGGCAGCAGCTTCCCCCAAACTTCCCTTTCCCGGGCCACATCAACCAGCTCTCACTGGGGGATCCAGAGGCGCTCCCAGGCCAGTGTGGAGATATAATCTCTCCACCTAGTCCTGGGTCTACCCCGAGGTCTCTTCCCAGCTGGACGTGCCTGGAACAGCTCCCAGGGGAGGCGCCCAGGGGGCATCCTTACCAGACGCCCAAACCACCTCAACTGGCTCCTTTCTACGCAAAGGAGCAGCGGCTCTACTCCGAGCTCCTCACGGATGACTGAGCTTCTCACCCTGTCTCTAAGGGAGACACCAGCCATCTTTCTAAGAAAACCCATTTCGGCCCGGATTAGTATTTAACATAATTCATCTGAAGAGATTGTAAATCCAGTGACCTATTTCACAGAGAACCGTAACCTTCTCTCACTATCATGACTTTCACCTTGTTTAATCTGGGATAAGTCTGGTTGTAACATCATAAATCAATTAGACTCTGAGCTGTAATTACAAACAGACTTGACTTCTTGACATCATAAAAATAACTTTATTGCTGCAGTCAGAAAAAGAGGTTCCTCTTCTCTTTTCTTTTGCTCTAGACAGAAGACCATCTGATGATTAACATTGACAGTGAAGGCAACCGTACCTGAAGCATCAGCTGGGACTTTGAAGATGACATATTTCGGCGGGCCGAAGCCCATGATGGCGGTGCCCATGTTGTAAGTGTTGCCCTCGTTGTCGTAGTGAGGGTGAGCCGTCGCCAAGTTCAGAGCGATGTGATTTCTGTAGTTTATCTGGAATTTGGCAGGAAGGTTTTCATTAGTATGAAGTCAACAATGTGATGAGTCCAATGAAGTATTCGACGGCAGTTGGGACGAACTTACCCTCCCGACAGTTTCCAGAGTAGCCGGGTCGATCTGGTTCATGTAGTGGACCTCGGAGGAGGCGTAGTAGTCCTGTCCGTAACGAATGATGTTGATCAAGTTGTTGTCGGTGAAATCGGGGATGACGTTGCAAAGGTGACTGAAAGCCCTGAGGAGAAAAAAATGTTTTAACTTGAAAAGCAAACTGCCACACATGGTTAGAGTGAGGAGTGGCCTCTCTTTCCAGTCTTTTATGGGGCAAAACGTGTGAAGGATAATGCTTCCACTTCAGTATCTATCTATCGTCTCTAAGCTCTAACTGGTCAAACCCTGCTCGTCCTGACGCCACTGATCTCTACGTGTTGTGGATGGACTGAAACTCATTTGCACTTGTCTTGGATGGACTCTTGACGCAATAGATCCATAAACGTCGACTCTGACTTGGATCTCTTACAGGTCCTGAAGGCTCTGAAGCTGATCTCAACACGTTGTTGGTGGTCTGTACCTGGCGAAGATGTTTTTGCAGGGATCCGGGTAGATCATGGTTCCAAACTCGGACACAACGATTCTATCGGCCTTGATGTTTTGCTTGTAGGTGTTGCTCTTCAGAAACTTACTCCTGTAAGTCACCTCACCTGGAACAACGACAAAACTGTGACGTCAGGCAGTGATACCAGAGCTTTAAGGCAAGTCCTATCTTTATCTTTTGTACTGTAATATTTTGAATGTTAGATAATGTTATTGCATAGCGCTGATATATTTGTCTTAACATCCACCTCACCGTTGTCGAAGGTGAAGCTGTGGATGAGCGACATGCCGTCAAACCAGTGGTTGTACTCTGAGCTGCCCACGGAGAAAAGCCCGGGCCCGTTCCTGATCAGCGTTCCCTGCAGCCATGACGGGAGGGAGCCTGCAGGTCGACACTCAGGTGTGTTACTGTCCGTTACCGACACAAGTTTATTTATTCACTCCACATTTTCTTTGCGATGGTGTGAAGACAAAAGTCTCTCAGAGGTGAAACAAAAGTGTAAAGAAACCTTTTTATTTATATTTGAAAATATTTATTTAGTATAGTTATAATAATTATAACATCTAAGTTGTTATATCAACTCAGATATTTACAAGTAATTCAATTATATTGGAACATATTTGTTGACCTGTGAAACTGACCTTTCACCTGAGCTTTCACCGGGTTCGGAGTTTCGGACCCGTTCCTCGCTATTATCGACTGCATGTTCGTCTCCTCGTGTATATATTTCCCAGAGTGCTCAGCTCCTCGCTGTCGTCCCGCCGCAGACTAAGGACGCCGACTGGCAACAGCTGATTTTATGTAAAACTCGGACTGTCTACGTGATAATCTCCAGGTTTCAGTAAATTCAAGGTTCAGCGTAAAGCGTTTGTGGATTATATAATGGTGCTGCTGTGGACTTTACTCGCTTTTCAAAATAAAAGCCAGTGTGTTGTAGTGTTGGTTCAGACACAGTCAGCCACTGTGTTTTACTGCAGATCTAAATGGGTTTATTGCCTTATTGTGCCTTTAATACAGAGGGGAGGCGGCTGTGAACTGATAAGATGCAGCATGTTATGACATCCAATCCCATTATCACTTGTTTATATCCATACTGTGATAATCCCTGCAGTTAAACTATAGCATATATTCTGTTCATATGTAAAATAATCATAACATAACTTTGAAATGCTTCATATAAAAATAACTTCGCTGAAAAGTTTTTATCATTGACTCATCTACTGCTTATTTTCCAAGTCATGTTCTCTCTGAATGCAAAATTTTAAATCAATGTTATCATATCCAAGATTGTTTTGACTGGCAGTCCTCGACCAAAACTCACTCAGTTGTGACATCTCTTATTTGAGAAATATTGTATATTTATATATCAATCAAATAAGAGAAAATGATTTCTGCAATAATCTAATTTTAGTCAAATTTTTGGGTTAAGGTTTTGATACATTTATTTTAATGAAGATTAAAGATGATGTCTCTTATTTTGAAATACAAAAAATCTTAATATCAAAGTTATTGAATTCATGTTGTTCTACCTCTGTCGTACTTTTTCTTTATGTTTGAGTAGATAAGCGGTGTTTGAACTTCAGCCTCGTCAGCTTTCTCTGTGTAATTGGTTAAATTAGTTTACAGCCTCTCTTATCAGGTCACAGGTAATGAGTCATGCCAACATTGCAACTTAAAAATTACTCAACCTATAAACACAAACAGCTCCGACTGGTAATGCATTAAAGAAGATAAGTAAAAATTACTGCAACTTTCTCTCATTTTTATTTTAGACTATAAAGTACATACCGTTTCAAGCTTCAAGCCAGTGTCATAATTATGTCCTATAATAATGACAGATAAAAAGACTGATTTATCTGTTGGCTGATAATAATCAGCAGATATGATCACAGACATATGAGTGTCAGCCTTTTTTTTTTTTTAATTTGACAATTAATAAATCACAGGTAAAAAAAATGAGTCATGGATTTATGAATAGTTGGTGTAACATATTCCAGAGACATTCAGTGCCAAAGATGGCATCACTATATCTTGATCATGTATGATATAATAAATACCACGTACATATGTTTTTGGATGAAAAATGAAGTTTATTACAAACAACAACAGAAAGCTGTTAGCAGTCAGTTAGCAGCTGTTAGTTCTGTACAAATAACACTGTTTGATTGGTTAGTTGAGTTTGCCAATCGGCAGCAAGGCTAGGTCTCAAACAGCACCCTACGCCCTCTGTAGTGCACTATTTTCCACACCTAACCTCCCATAGTACACTACTTCACACCTTAGAACTCTCATAGTGCACTGCTTTATATGCTACATATTCCGTAGTGCACTACCGTGCATCTTAAACCCTTAGTAGCATGCTATTCCACCTTAAACCCTGCTTAATGCACTACCTTCCATTCTTAATAGTGCACTATTCTTGAATTAAAACCCTTGGTAGTGTACTTTCCATCCTAAACCCTTCATAGTGCACTACATTCCACCTCAAACTCTTCATGATAACGCATTACTTTCCACTTTCCAAGTGCTCAATCAGCATCTTGTGTCCTTTGTAGTGCACTAAAATCCATCCGACATCTTTCTGGTGCACTCCCAAGTTCACAAGTTGTGACTTTCCTCGTAGTTTTAAGATTTTTGAACACCGTAAACATCACTTTTCTGTTTTCTGCCCTTTTTTTCCGCATTCCGAGTCACGACACTGACATATTGACGACACAAAATCATTCTCCTTTCCTAAAAAAGTGAACTAGATAGCGTTCATTTCTCGTGTTATCCACCTGTATAATGCTGTGTTCACGTTATGTGGGGTCTTAAAGATTCCCATGTTCACGACTTGCAGTTGTTCGCGTCATCAGACAGTGGAGGGGGTTGTATGATATGCAGAGTTGTTCGTGTGTGAGGGTGTATGGTTAATAAAGCACCATTACATTTGTACTTTAATACCCTGGACATGGGCTGGAGGAGGCCATGTTTGTTTGTGTTCTTCAGGCACTTCTGTATTATTTAGCGCCAAGTTGGAAATTACGGAGCTTTAAAATGACGGCACGGTTGTTGACGTGAACGCGCTTTACATGTCGGGAAACGGTAATCGCAGCAATTTCCACATGACATGAATTCAGCA